>NC_090650.1:415602150-415902150 GCF_040937935.1 Hyperolius riggenbachi
CTGCTGAGTTTACACACTATGTAGAAGCTAAATCTCTGATTTTCTGCCGTTCTGAACACATTTTACTTACAGTATTACAGCCAGTGAAGACTGTTTCTGTATTCTGGATGTGCTGGACACAGTCCTCCATAGTAATGCCCACAGTGAAAACTGTTCTCTGTTTATCTCATTATCTTCAGATAAGAAATTAAAACATGAAGAAAAGCCTTTGTATTACCATTTGCTAGTAATTATTAGAACTATATGCTGCATTTAGAATTTGTTAACTTTCACAATTTTTCTTTAATAATATTGCATCACTGTTAACCTCCTGAGCGGTATGGACGAGCTGAGCATGGCCCCGGGTGTTTTTTTTTTTTTTTTAATAAAAATTGTTTTAGATCATGTAGACCACTTGGCTAGCTACAGGTGTCCCCTGATTGCTGCCGGCACCCTTCGATCCCCCCTGATCGCCGCCCTTATACATACTTCCCCCCCCGGAACCCGCAATGGCGCAGCCTCTCCAATAGCATCCAGGCGTTGCTATGGGGAGGATCGGGACTGGGCATGACGTCGGTGACATCAGACGTCATGTCCGATCGTTCGGGGAAGTTGCGGTTCTCGTGGGATCGCGGCTAGGTAAATATAGCCGGCGGTGATCGGGGGGAATCAGAGCAGTGCCGGGGGACTTGGGGCACGTGTAGCTAGCCTAGTGCTAGCTACACTATTTAAAACCATTTAAAAACTAAAGTTTCCCTCACGCGGACGCGTGGCTGCATCAATTGAACGCCAGGGAGGTTAAAGAGAACCAGAGATGAAGCAACCTCATGTATTTTACCTTATAAATCAGTGGGAACATGACAGTAAACACCTAATCTGCTCTTTGTTACATTGTTCTCTGTTTAATTTGCCTGTTATCACCTCTAAGATAAGAATCCCGACTAAGCAGTCGGTCTGGCTTTGCTACAGAATAATTATAGCTGAGACTGTGTTCTTTGCTGTCTTCAAGTCCAAGCCTGCCCCCTGCTGGCTTTGCTCAGGAATCATTATAGCTGAGTCATTATAGCAAAGCCAGAATCAATGCTCAGTCCGGGATTCTTATCTCAGCTAGATAACAGACACTTTTAGCAGTGAGGATGGAACAGAGAGCATGGTAAATGTTTTCTCTAATGTTCCCACTGATTTCTATGGTAAAATACACAAGGGTGCTTCGTCTCTGGTTCACTTTAATAAAGGAAATCACACCAATACGTGTGTAAGATTTAGGAAGAATATTATTTTTGAAGCAATGGAAGCAGCAGCCTTGCCAAGGAAGGGGCTGGCCTGCATTTATTTTTAGTTTAGTTTTTTGTATTACTTCCTGGCAATACAGAAATTCCCAACTACCTACTCCTGTAATTGTCTCTCTGATTTTCACTGTGGTTTCTATTGGTGTGAGTAACAACTTCAGAAACCCCCAGTAGGGTTTTCATGTTCACTGCAGGACAGACAGACTCACTGTACTGGATATTTACTTAAATAAGGACAACAAGCACAGTGCATGGGAGTGCAGGCGACAAGCGTAAGACCAACGTGAGTTATATCTGAATAGTTACTTCAGTCTATTTACAGATGGGACGTTCCTCCAAGATGGATGCAGTTGATCTGGATTGATCACTTGACCCTTTTTAAGGGCAAATCCCAGGCGGCAATACATGGATACAGCGTTCTATAAAAGAGAAAGACGACATCAGGTGACCTCTTCCCTGCAACATCATGTGATCTCTACAATTAGAAACAGCAACTCGCGCTAAAAATACAGATCTCTGATGGAAGTTCCTACAAATCCATCGTATCACTTAGTCTCCTTTAAATTCCTAAAGTCCAGGTCCTGTCCTGTTTCCAAGCAAGAGAACCAAAAAAAAGAGTCCAAAAAAAAAAAAAAAAGATGATTTTTTGGACTCTTTTTTTGGTTCTCTTGCTTGGAAACAGGACAGGACCTGGACTTTAGGAATTTAAAGGAGACTAAGTGATACGATGAATTTGTAGGAACTTTGTATATTAATACACAATTTTATGAAGTATCCAAATACACAATTATACTTATTTTTTATTTTTGAAGGGCCCTTCTATGAGAGGTTTTTTAACGGTGTGTATGTGGAATGGTTGTGGTTTGAAATTTACAGGGGAGGATTTATGGTGAAGTTGATGGTGTAATTTATGTGTTAGGGATCTGCTTTGAATTGGAATAATAAAGAGATCTGTATTTTTAGCGCGAGTTGCTGTTTCTAATTGTAACGTTTTTTACTTTGAGGGGTTTTGGGGAATCCCCTTTTTGCAACACGCTGCTTATAATATAGCTATCATCAAGCGCTGGTTGTGCAATATAACTATCATGTGATCTCTTCCTAAAGGTATACCAGGTGACCTACCCCCAATAACATGCAATCTCTTCCCAATAACGTGATCTCTTTCCAATAACATCATGTGATCCCTTCCCAATAACATGTGATCTCATACCAAAGGACATCATGTGACCTCTCCTTAATAACATGCAATCTATTCCCAGTAATATAATGTGATCTCTTCCCAATAACATTATGACCCAAAAATCTTTGCTTATATTGGAGTATATAAGGTCACTGAAATACATCAACAGCTAGCCTTACCTTTACAAGAGACAAATCGATCTCCAGGACATTTGCAAGCTGAATAAAAAAAAAAAAAATACAATTACAAAAAAACCCCAAAAAACAAAAAATGAATAAAAAAAATAAATAAAAAAAAATATGAATAAGTTTCTGCACCTGGAGAAAACAAAATTAAAATAATAATGCACCCACTACATTGAAGGGGAAAAAACTAAAAATGAGGGCCACAGAGGGCTAGGTTACCCCATACTGATGCTGCTTGTTGTCTCTGGAAAGTTTCCCCCAGCAGTGACAAGCGGCACAGAAGTGCGCATGCGTGCGTTCCCAAACCGCGTGTGCCCAGCAAGAGGAAGTCCTAGTCTGCAAGCGCTTTGTTGCACTGCGCATGTGTGGTGGAAAACGCCCTCCCGCATAGTACAGAAACGCTCGTTGCTGCTGGGGGAAACTTCAGGGAGGCTGGGGAAAGAAGAGCAATGGCCATGGGGTAAAGGAGGAGCCCCAAACACAACGGGCAGTATCTGGCTACTCGGGATAAGGTAATCTAGCCCTTCATGGGTTTAATTCAATTGTCCCCCCCCCTCAAATTCCGGCGTGCTTTAAAGAGAATCTGTACTCTAAAATTCTTACAATAAAAAGCATACCATTCTATTCATTGTGTTCTCCTGGGCCCCTCTGTGCTGTTCCTGCCACTCCCTGCTGCAATCCTGGCTTGTAATTAACAGTTTTATGCTGGGAATACACGGTTAGATAGTTTCTTATCAATCGAGCCGCTGATGGCTCGATTGATAATTTCCGACAGGTCCGATCAGCGAGGCGCTCGATTCTCCGCTCGATACCCACGGGCGGACAATGGGAAGAAAACGAGCGGGGATCTATCCAGGCGCCGGCAGGGACGAGCGGGGATGCGCCAGGATCGAGCCAGCGGCTCGATCCGGCGCATAAATCTAACCGTGTATTCCCAGCATTAGGCAGTGTTTACAAACAAAACACATAGCATGTGATAGGCTCAGATAAGCAGAGTATGTGGAGAGGGTGTGTATAGCTTCTATCCAATCACAAGCAGCACATTCCAGCCTGAGTGCCTGAGCCGGACAGAGCCGGCAGAGGAAAGAAGATTAGATCATATAACAGAGATAACACAGCCACTGTGCAACTAGGAAAGGCTGCAGTAAGCCAGAGCACATTAGAACATGTATAGGAACTTATAGGATAGAAGAAATAAGGCTGAACATTTTCTTACAGAGTCTCTTTAAAGAAACCGTGAATTAATTTTATGTATAGTACAGATAACTACTAGAACATTAGTAGCAAAGAAAATATTCTCATTTTTATTTTCAGTCGTACAGTTTTTTTTTTTTTTATAACATTGCATCATTCTCTAATATTTGCAGTTTACACACTACTCAGCATTCTAAATGATTTTACAGAGCAGGCCAGTGAACTATTGACCTGTTCTCTGCAGGGGAAAAAAAATACAGTGCCAGACACTTGTGATAACAAGCTTCAGAAGACAGAGCTCTTTGGGCCTTTGAAAGTCGTGGAGCTCAATTGCTCTTTTGCATCGACGACAACTGGAGTTTCTTAACTCTTCCAGTACTGGAAACAATATTAGACTTATGGCTCTGCTGCTAATGTTCTATTTCTTAGCTGTACTACACATACAAATCATAATTTTTTTTTCGCTTCAGTAGCTCTTTAAAGCCTTAAGTTGCACACACACAATAGATAATCCGCTGGTGAGATAATTTCTCTGCGCCACCTTTGCAGAGAGCCAATTGTGGGTACAGCTGCCCCATTATGCTGCTTAGTGATCCATTTCTAAACTTCCTTATAGTACTTTTTTGCTTGCTGAGTGCTGAGTGGGTATTCTATAAATAAAATCTGAATCTTCTGAAAAGATTTTTGCATCAGACATAATACCAAATATACAACAGCTATGCTGTCTGCTAAGATAATGAAAGATCTCACACTGCACTTGGCTGCAGGGACAGGGAATGGTGGGAAACGTCTCCACAGGTACAAGAATCAGAGACATTTCACTGCTACTGTATTCTCCTTACAACTCACCTCTGCCACGTTTGTATGCTCATCAATGGACACAAATATTTTATACAGAAGGGTTTCAAAATAGTCTCCTTGTAGTCTGTTCATCACAAAGCCTTCAAGGGGAGGCACTGGAAAGAGATCACTGCATTATTATAAAGAGAAACATACACAGCATGGCCTGCAGGAATGCACTTAAAGTGGACCTGAACTCTTGCACAGGACAGAAGGAAAAAACTGAGAAATGCACCCTGTATGTATATAGAGAGTTTAGCCTGTCTAATGCCCCCTCATCTGTGACTAATCACAAGTTGCAATTGGATCTCTCCCGTGTCAGCTACCTGCCTCGGCAGAGAAGCTCATTTGAAAGCACAGGATGCTGATCCTATGTCTGCTTCCATGAAAGCAGGAAGTAGAAGCACTGCAGATTTATTGCAGGATTTGTATCAGCTGTAACTAAGAAATGTTTTTCTTTAAAGGTTTTAATGCTGTTGCTTATCGTTTAGAGCAGAGAGGAAGTACTGAGTTCAGGTCCGCTTTAAAGCAATTTACAGTGTACATGATCCGGTCAGCAAGCAAAAACTGCAATAAAGCTGTATGTAAGAAAACACAATACTAAATCCCATTTTCAGCTGAATTCCAGAAGTCATTTGACAGCAACACCCCTCTTCCACTTCTCTACCAGCAATGACAAAGGGGCACTGTGTAACTTGAGGGTCATCTCCCACAGTACTTGTCAGGAACCGGCCTTTGTATACGGTTCCTGACTGCGGGTTTGACCAGATCAAGCGGGGAGCAGCCTTATTCAAGCTAAAAACAAGGCTTGTACCCCTCAAACACTTTTCACTGCCACCACTAGCTGTTGCTAGACACGTCCACTCTGCTGTCGAGTGCTCAGCACGCAATCCACGTTTTCGTACTCTGGTCAGCTTTGCGCTTTAGGCCGAATACGAGAACGCCGCACGCACGCACGCACGCACGCACGCACGCACGCACGCACGCACGCACGCACGCACACACACACACACACACACACACACACACACACACACACACACACACACACACACACACACACACACACACACACACACACACACACACACACACACACACACACACACACACACACACACACACACACACACACACACACACACACACACACACACACACACACACACTCTCTTTACACTGTAGTGAAGCAAAACCACTAACAGTCGTTCTGAACGATACTGTTAGCCACTCCGAGACTTCCCACTCTGCTGTCGAGCACAGAAGTGCCCCATACACACAATGCAATTACAATCTTATACGGTAGTGTTGCTCAGTCATACAATCAGGCATGGACTTATACAAAGTTACACTTCAGTCTCTTCTAGGCTATGAGTGTTAGTTTAGTACAGCAGAAGTCAAACTTATTAAATAATGATTTAATATTCCAGGAAAAAAAAGTGGAACAATGCAGAAAATAATATATACAAAAGATTTACAAAAACAAAGTAACAGTTACAAAATAAAAGTTACAAGGATACACACAAAACAAGTTTGCATAAAAAAAAATGGGATAAATGTTAATTGAACTTTTACCAGCGCAAATGTCCAACCGTGGCGGGACACGGATTTACCGATTCAATCGGGATCAGCTCTGGCAAAGAGCTACTCTCGGGAGAAGATGATCTGTGACTGTCCCAGGCTGCTGTTTTATAGCAAAATGTGTGCCCCGGGGCCACCCCAATGTCCCGGGTCCAGGAACAATCCAATTTCCTGTTTAAAGCGTGCAACTTCAAAGCATTCCTGTGTTAGTGTTTGATCTTTTCAGAGATTTCAGAACACTTCCATAAACCCAATTTCCACAGGTAAAAATTGTATCAGAAGGACTTCAACCCTTCACCCATTTCGAGTAGGCTGTCATATTTTAATTCCTGGCCCTGTGCTGGTGTGAGCTGTGTCAAAGCACACTGCAGCCAGTCCAGGTGACAATTGCTCCCAAGCACAATACACATCTGAGACAGTATTTCCCAGAAGATCAAAAGGTAAGGACATGACAGGCTATGGGCATAATTAGCCATCTCCTAATTAGAGGCTAGGTAGACAATTAGCAGTTCCTGCTCCTATTCACAATCGTTCACGTTCAGAAGCAAATGTAGTTGTCATTGACATATGGACAATTACCTTAAAGTGAACCTCCAGACTAAAAATCGACTCAGCAGCATGTTTCTTTAACAGTTTCACAGCATCAGAACTTTGTTTCTCTTATACAAGCCTCATTTGTAGCTGCACAGAAGAAAACTGCCCGGGCAGTTTTCCCCCTTATGCTGTGCAAAGCATGATGGGATTTCTGATGTTGTTCTCGTTCTGCTGTTTTGGTGCAATTTTTTTTTTTTTTTTACATTTTGAATTTGACATTTGAAGCCTAGTGCGTGCAGCTGGGAGGGGTTATCAGGACACTGGACAGTTGGAACTGTGTCTCATGCTCCCAGTCACCTCCTTTCAACCAAAAAGATGGCTGCCCCCATGACAAAGATGGCAGCCCCCATGAATCACAAACATTTGCCTGTTCTTTTAAAACAGGGTGGGTAAAAGATTATATTACCTATCTATTCTAATTAACATAACTAATGTAACTTAATAACAGTATGTTTGTTTAGGCTGAAGTTCCCCTTTAACAGTTTCCTTGAGTCAGGTGACAATACGTTCACAAGCCAGCTGCCCGACTGGCCTCTTAACATACATACACATCTGAGGTAGTACCCAGTAGACAGAAAAATGAAAGAAATATGTTCCTGTATTATCCTTAACATCATCAGCACCCCAATATATCACCACAGTACTCATGGGAAGGGGCGTGTCCCAAACTTCAAGGCATATCGAATCTAGACAAGACACAGAACATTTATATTGCACTTTTCTCCTGGCGGACTAAACGCCCCAGAGCTGCAGCCACTAGGGTGTGCTCTATAGGCGGTAGCAGTGTTTGGGAGTCTTGCCCAAGGTCTCCTTACTGAATAGGTGCTGGGCTTACTGACAAGAAGGGCTGAGATGCGTACCCAGGTCATCTGTGTCAGAGGCAGAGCCCTTAACCAGTACACTTTCCAGTTTACTAGTAGTACTAGTTAACAGGAGAAAGGCTGTGTGGTTTCTCCATAAAAAAAGTATACTGGAAATTATTTTTTTTAAATACAGCAAAAGTGAGTCTTCTACTATTTTTTTATTTTAACTACTTAAGGACCATGCTAATTGAAATCTACTGTTTTGATGCTGATCTGGCTGGCAGGGCGTAGATTTCAATTCACCGCCGCAGCACGCATACACCATTTTCGTCGCTCCAGCCACTGAATCCCTGCCGTCTCCCGCCGCAGCTCACTCGCGCTGCCTGTCTCTATGAGTGGGTCAGGAGACAATTTCATTGGCTCCTGGCCGTGCCTGTCAATGTAAGCAACTCCCACAGGCTTACATTGATAGACATGCAACAAACAATTGCTAACTCCCAGCTAGAGCAATGTCCTGCCTCTATCTGGTCAGCAGACGCCAGTCAGCCAATCAGGTGTACTGTCATACACCCTTTGCCTGCTGTACCAAATCTAGCAGGAATTACATAAATTAGTATTCAGGTGGGAGGCTTCGGTTGGATGCAATCTACGATTGCATCGTTTACAGGGACGCCCCGTGTAAGCACACCTCCCACACGGCCCCCTCCCTAACCACTCACCTGTCAACCGCATCCTGGAAGCTGCAAAAGAAATTTCCACAGCCTGGGGCCCCAGGTCTCTCTCACTAGCTGGGGCCCCCAAACCACCATGCTATACCTAGAGGGGAGTGTGGGCAAGCCCTTGACCTCTCACCCTGGAGGTGAGAGGTCCAGGGCTTGCCCACAATTCCCTCTGGGTATCGCATGGTGGTTTGGGGGCCCCAGCGTGCGAGAGAGACCTGGGGCCCCCGGCTGTCGTGTGGACCAGTGTTTGTGATTGATAGACACGGTCAGAAGCCAATGAAAGCGGCTCCTGACCGGTTCACTTGAGAGTGGGTGTCCTGAGGATCCCGGCATGCGGCCATTCCTCAGTATTCTGGCATTATTGTACCAGCGGTCTCTGGTCCTTAAGGGGCAGAGACCGCTGGTACTTCAATGGTTAAATAGTTCTTTCAGGGAGCTCCGAAACCTCTTGGAAGCCAATAAACGTGTCACTCGGGAAAGAATAGGCCCGGCAAACCCCATCACCGCTGGACCTTCTCCATGCATCTAGACTGAGGTTCAGGGCCAAAAGGATAACAAACCCCAGCAACGACTATGGTATTTGGCGAATAAATCTGATTCTGACTAGCCTCTTAGTGCCAAGTCACACGTAGCTATGACAGGTCACAAAGGCAACATAAGACTGCTTTGCAACTTATCAAATGTCTTTGCAAGTGTGTAAAAGTACGGCACACTACGGCAACTTAACACAGCGAGACAAGCTGCTGTAAAGTGATAGCAGCTGCTGTAGATAAATGTCAGCAACCTGTATCTGAGATTACTCCTTCGTAACAAAGTCCCATGAGAGACAGTTTTTGTGAACAGTGATGGGTAGATTCCCTTTTCAGTATCATGGTGGGAGGGATTGGCCCTATTGGGACTTTGGCCAGAAAGTTAATGATGAACAAACTCCTTACTTACCAGCTATACAACTGTCATCTGAGATCGGCACATCCAGATATATAAATCCTTTATTATACAGACCTAAAAAAAAGACATTAGAGGATGAATATTAGCAACTATAGGAAATTATGAAAAGAACCCGCCCCCAAACTCAAAGAATTCATTTAGAAATTGTGCGCCCAAAATACTGGAGCTAACCAATAAAATGTTTTGGCAAACACACAGGTCTATCTGGCTGAGTGATGCCAACATTTGTGTTTTTAAAGGGCCAATCTAAGCAATATAGTATAAGGACCAATATCGAGAGACTTGTAAAATTGTAAATATATGTTATCACATTCAAATAAGAACATTTCTTCCAGAGTAAAATGAACCATAAATAACTTGTTATCAATTATAGTAGGTAGTAGAAATATGACAGAACTGACATGTTTTGGAGTAACCCATCATCTCATGAGGGGTTCTCAGGGCTTTATTTTTAAAAGCACTTAGCAAATGGTGGTTTCTCCGTCCAACTGCCAAAAATCTGTGAAGCCATCTGGGAGGCTGGCCAGCATCTTTGTATAAAACCTTTTTAGGGAGTGTCTTTATAAAGAATAAAGGCCATGCTGAGAATCCCCCATGAAGAAACAGACTAGCCTAAAACCTGTCGGTTCTGTCAGATTTCTACTACCTACTGTGACAGCAACATAGGAGAATCAGAGTTTTTAGCTGAGGATGCAGTCCAATTAAAATGTTAGATCTCTTAATAGGTGGTCTGTGGACTCATTCATTAAAGGGACACTGTAGGGGGGGTCAGGGGGAAATGAGTTGAAGTTACCCGAGGCTTCTAATGGTCCCCCACAGACATCCTCTGCCCACGCAGCCACTCCCCAATGCTCTGGCCCCACCTCCGGCTCACTTCTGGAATTTCAGACTTTAAAGTCTGAAAACCACTGCGCCTGCGTTGCCGTGTCCTCACTTCCGCTGATGGCACCAGGAGCATACTGCGCAGTCCCAGTATGGTCTGTGCCTGCACCATGCTCTCCTGGTGACATCAGGGGAAGCGAGGACACGGCAACGCAGGCGCAGTGGTTTTCAGACTTTAAAGTCTGAAATTCCAGAAGTGAGCTGGAGGCGAGGCCGGAGCATCGGTGAGTCGCTGCGTGGGCACAGGATGCCTGCGGGGGACCATTAGAAGCCCCGGGTAACTTCAACTCATTTTCCCCCGACCCCCCTACAGTATCCCTTTAAGTCCTTATGCCTTTGGAGGCTGCCAGTAGCATCTATCTCCTGCTATTGTGACTGGTTCAGTAATTATTATTTTAAGTATTCTCATAGGGCAGGTTCCTTAAAGATCTTAGACTGATATATTTGCATGCATGCATTCCCTAGAATGGTGGAACCTGACAGTGTCTCAATGTAAATCTTAGGCTCATGAGCAAGGAGGGGGGAGACTTGCGTCAGGGAAGGAGGGGGGAGACTTGCGTCAGGGAAGGAGGGGGGAGACTTGCGTCAGGGAAGGAGGGGGGAGACTTGCGTCAGGGAAGGAGGGGGGAGACTTGCGTCAGGGAAGGAGGGGGGAGACTTGCGTCAGGGAAGGAGGGGGGAGACTTGCGTCAGGGAAGGAGGGGGGAGACCTCCGTCAGGGAGACCTACCTCCGTCAGGGAGACCTACCTCCGTCAGGGAGACCTACCTCCGTCAGGGAGACCTACCTCCGTCAGGGATGGAGGGGAGACCTGCGTCAGGGAAGGATACAGGAATACAAGAAATTATTTAAGTCTCCAGCTGCCACTTACTATGAACAACATTGTACTCCAGAGAACCAGCCAGCTGAGGCCCAGAGTCAATTATTTTATCGATCGCCTTCTTCTCTGCTGTGCTGCAGACCTATAGAGAAAGAGCGGAGAATAGGTCATAAAACACTAGTGATATGCGACGAAATACAGTGGTAGACAGGGAGTGTATGGGAGGAAAGAACTGAGAGATACATACAGAGCGCACTTCCTCTTGCGCAGACTGGCCACGACTTTAGGAAGTTACGGGACCCGATACCGGAGCTGCGGGCAGCAGAGTACGGCGGCTTGGGAGCGATCCGTGCGCATGGGGCTGGAGGAATACCCAGGTATGTATAAAACTTTTTTTCCCCCCGTCTCTGGTTTCCTTTAAGTGTCTGAAAATGATGTGTGGCTTATCTCCTCTGTGCATGAGCAGCTCTGTTGTACTGGGCATGCACAGACCTAATTTGCGCATGCTCAGTTGGGATGCAATCATCCACTGCCAAGAGAGCGGCGGAAGAAGCCTATTCATCGGATTCCAGTCTAATACGTTTAGTAAGACCCTTCACTGGAATGGTGGGCTGTAAGAAGACCACCCAGAGGATTCCTACTACCGAAGTACACATCTAATAATTATTATTATTTATAGTTCAGCAGAAACTCGCCATAGAGCACCAGACCAGAGGCCCTGCACATATATGGCAACATCTTGATCACCGGCTCGGCGTCCGTACCTTGATGTCATCTTCGGTGATGTAACCAGCCTGCACTACCCACCAGGGCTCCACCGTAATCTCCACCGGCTTCACTGGCAGCAAGTCCCGGGCTGTTTTCCTCCTGAAGAACTTCTATTGTGAGAGATACATGCAGGAGATGCGTTAGTGTAAAACTAAACTAATGTGAGCTTCAATAAGTACAGTAAATATACAACCACATGTACCAGTGATCTACATAAAAGAGATCTAACTTACCTTTGACGATCTACACTGATTCATTAGGTCTATGTACTGGTTCCTTCCAATCCCCAGAAGTCGGAGACCTGCGGGAGGAAGAACAAATGTTGGGCTTGCATTTAACCATATAGTACAGAATGCTGCCACAAGACTTGACAACCCTAACCCGCCATTGCCACATAACACCAATCCTTTCCTCACTACACTGCCCGTCCATAAATTGGAGAATCCTTTTCAAAATTGGCATACTAACATTCAAATCCCTACACAACCAAGGCCCCAGATACCTGAAGGATTTCTTGGAACTGCGTCACCCCTCCCACAACCTCAGATCAAAAGGATCCAATAACTTGGCCACCCCGAGAGTCCAACTAGAAAACCTTTGGAGCCAGATCTTTCTGTGATGCTGCCCCTAACCACTGGAACAGGAATTTTTTTTCTTTTTATCATGTACAGGCACATTTAGAGAAATTCCATTTTCTTCCAGATTAGTACTGCCACTGCACAAATGCATTCGCACTTCTGTTTGTAGTGATTTTCATAGTTTTATGTTACTGTTGGAAAACACACTGACTGCCTTTCCTGTTGCCAGTGATACCACTAAACCAAGACTGAGAAAACAAAAGAAAAAAAAAATAAACAGTTTTTTAATCTTTTCTCACTATTCGCTGTAAAGTGAAGTGTTAGGGTGAAATTCTAACCTTGATACAGAAAACATGAAGTCAGTTTGCATAAATGTAAAAAGTCATGACATCACAGGGTCACCTTAAAGAGAACCTGAGGCGTTTTTTGAGTATCAAAAAGTAAATACTTACCTAAGGAGAGGGAAGCCTCTGGGATCCTGAAGCTTACCATGGCCTCCTCTGCCACTGCCAGGGACCCTCCAGCAGATCGGGGCTGTGCTCCTCGTGCACGAGTACAGCTGCGCTTGTGCTTAGGCCTCTTTCACACCAAGACGTTGCGTTTTAGGGGACGTTAAGGTCGCATAACGTGCCCCTAACGCAACGCATGGTGGTGTTAAAGTTGGACGTTAGGTTGAGCCGCGTTTTGAGGCTTTTGGTGCTATCCTGGGAAGTCCAGATCTTTTCAATGATTCGGATGATTTGAATCGGATCATTGAAAAGATCCGGATCTTTGAACCGAATCTTTGAATCATTTTACTAGGGAAGCAGGAAGCAGGGGTGCAGGAGAATGAGGGCACATTGAGGGTGCTAATGGGGAAGAGAGAGATGCAGCAGGAAGATTGTGCTTGTGCACAGAAGCTGCAGTTCCTGTTTCTTCCAGACATCCACTGTGAACCGAATCCTTCATTGTGATGATCCGACTCACAAAAAAGATCCGGATCAAAGATCCGAATCGTTCATGATCTGGACAACACTACAGTGCAGTGAATATTAATTAGCCAGGTAGCTAGGAACAATCGCGGATTCTCCCCTTACTGAGCATGTGCAAACAGTCTAACGCAGCTAAAACCGTGTATAACGCACAGCATGCTTCACTTTCATAGAACGTCCAGCATTACAATGTAAAGCAATGTAGGCACTGTGAACAGCCCATTGATTCTTCATTACTGCGAGTTGGGCTGCATTACAGGCTGCTCTAACGTGCGCCTGTAACGTCCCACTGTGAAAGCAGCCTTAAAGAGGAGCTCAGCCCCAATCAGATTACTGACAACCCCTTGTCGGTAATGTTTGAGGGTCTGCGTGCAACAATGGTGGACTGGAAGACACAGTAGGGAGCCTTATTAGGAACCAGAGGCTTCCCTCTTAGGCAAGTATGTATTTTATAAGCTGTGCTGAACTGAGCGATGTACTCACAGTCTGCGGCAGTGAAGTTCGGCAGAGAATCATAGCTTTTCTCACTGTTCATTATATCCTGGAAGGCAGAGAAAGTAAAGGGTTAAACAACCAACACAAAAATTACAGTACAAACTAGTGACTCGGGCTGGTCAAAGTGATGCCAATAATTCTGAATAAATTCAAATTGTCAACTGAGGAATTCCAATAACTACAGGCAACAGTCACTCAAGGACTGGGGAAGAATCTGTGTGCATGGATAAGGAACTGGCTAATGGGCAGAAGGCAAAGAGTTGTGGTCAATGGCTCTTATTCAAAAGGTTGACTATCAGCAGTGGGGTCCCACAAGGGTCGGTACTGGGGCCAGTACTCTTCAATTTATTTAGTAATGATTTAGTAATGTAGTAGCAAGAAACAGTTCACAGACTAGAGGGCTAGCATTCAAAATAACATTCCCACTAATGGTGCACTTTTCTACACATCAATACCACTGCAAATATAAGGCAGCGCTACCAAGAGTGGCTATAACCCTAGAAGTTCAAGTAAAAAGTCTGCATAGATGATTAAGAATGTCTCCTTCACTATTCCTCAGGTCAAACAGGTCAGGAAATGGTGGATGTTTGCATATTGGAATTGTTCTCTCATTCTAATACATCGTACACACGCTCAATTCAATTCGCTTGAAACACAAGACAAAGGACAGATTTCAACGTATCAAACAAAAGTCCTGTGCAAAAAATGTAGCCAAACGACGACGGGCAAAATCGGGCATTTTACCAGCTGCATCTAGCGGACAACTGTTGTACAACTCAGACGCCACGTGTGTACGTCGTGTGAATGACATTGTTCTACTAAATGCACGCATGTCGAGCATAATATTGCCGCTTGCGAGCGCAGGATTCAAATGAGTTGGTCGTTTGCAATATAAATGTGCGGAAACGACATTGCCTGCAAAGTAGTTTCCGCGACATTGGTCACCTGTTTTCGGGCGAGTTTTGTTGAGCATGTGCACGAACCTTTAGTTCTGACAATAATGCTACTCCCACCCAAACCTGTCGTACAAACGGTACTCGCCTGTTTACTGCAATCAGCCGTAATCACAAGCCCCTCCCAGTAAACCGGCAGACCTCAACACAGACGTTTGTTTAGTGCACAACTGAATTTCACACAACGGCTGACAAAGATGGTTGAGATATTGGTAAACTGCAGTTACACATATTCTGCTACCACCTTTGTAGATGCACTTACAGGCCTTCAGCTCATTGATCATGTGACTTGTGCCCATTACCTTCTACTTCCCAACATCTAACCCCAACCTGCAATAGCTGTTTCAGTCTGTTTTGCTCTTCATCAGAGCAGATATGGCTCTAGTTAGTATATAAATAACCACTGAAACGCGTATCTGGATTCTATGTTCCACTCTGCACCTACCTCCATGATGCCCACATAGTAGGAGAAGGGAGTGATCCGGAGTCCCTTCACCATGATGTCTGATAGGTGGTACGGGTACAGCATCAGGTGCTCCCGGCTGTATTTCAGCAGCTCTTCATAATATTTCCGCTCGTCTTTCTTCACATGTTTTACTGCAAACACAGCAAAAGAGAGAGTTACACGGCATTCTTACAGCCAGGAAACAGCAAGAACTCCAACAAACAGTCAGCTATGAAGACACATAGGCCTCAATTCACTGAGCAGTTTAGACTAGCCTACTGATGGTTTTGTGTAATGTTTTAGACCTGTTTTTAGACCTGGTCTAACATTCAGTAATTAGGTCGGTAAAGCAGGGGAAATAATCAAAAGATGCAATTCACAGAGGCAAACAAGGAGTAACCACGCCCACTTTTTCGGACAGAGATTAGACCAGCCGATTTCTGTCGGTAAAGTAATTCTTTCAAATAGAATTTTATTCAAGTTTTATAACATAAAACAAACAACCAGACAATAAAACAGAGCATCGACATCTCGGTAGTGACCATAAAATGGCAGATTCCTGGAAGCTTGCGTCTATACAAGAAGAAGTAGGAAGTGACAAGGCACTACTTGCAACATTGATTAGGTTAAAAGTGGTCTTGCTTTGGCAGTCCTTTCAAGCGAAGTTAGGAGGTTTATAGTCCAAAGACCTGAAGACGTCATGCCTTGAAATTACTGATCCAGTATGTATTCTTGGATTGTGTGCAATTTGCTAGTATGTGTGAGATGCAAAGTATGTTACACTTCGAGAGCAGATGCCCAAAGAGCAGAAAAGACAGGAGTGGGGGGGGCGCCTTGGGGTATACTGACCAGCATGAGGCTATCTCCCATCTGTGTCTCGTGGAGCTGGGTTACCGTGCATTGTTTTCGTTAAGAAGAAATAAAGGCCTTACTTCCATCTGAGTCCCTAAAGTCTAACCATACTGCCCATCTCTTGACAAAGGCCCCAGCATTGTTTTGTACAGGCTTGTATAAATCTTCCATACGCATTATACTGTTGATTTCCTTAAATAGTTCTGTCATAGTCGGAATTATGTTAGATTTCCAATGTCTAGCTATGAGTAATCGGGCTGATATCAATAATTGAGGGGTTAGTGATTTTTTAATGGTGGAAGTTCTACCAGGAAGTAGGGTAAGCAATGCTGTTGAAGCCTGTAGGGGTAGAGGTGAGCAGTACAGGATCTGGTGAATCTTAAAAACTTTTTCCCAGAACGCCTGTATTAAGGGACACGTCCACCACATGTGGATGTATGTACCAGTAGCCTGAGAGCATCTCCAACAGAGGCTCAGGGTCGCCCCGCTAAATTTGGCTATCTGTACTGGGGTCCGGTACCATCTTGCGTAGATTTTAAAGTTTCTTTCCTGGAAGTTCAGGGAAACTGAGGATTTGTGTGTTTACTCAAATATTTTTTCCCAGTCTTCAGCAGGTAGGGGCTGACCCAGGTCCCTGTCCCATGTGTCGGTGAGTTTCAGGAGATCCTTTTCACTGCCAGCACACACAAGGTGGGTATAAATAAGAGAGACTTTATGCTCCAATGAGGTAGACGTGGCACACAGGCGCTCAAAGGGAGTTAAGTTCCTGTGAATGTTAGCCTTAGCTGTCAAGGATTTATAGAACCAGGAGAGTTGAGACCATAACAACCAGCCTATGGGTGGGGGGGCATCAGGGTTACCTATGTGGTCCCTAGTGATGAGTCTACCCCCAGCTATGATATGTCTAATTTGGGGCCAGAAGTCTCTATTCCATCCCAGTATGGAGCGTTCTCTGACGCCTATAGCAAAAAGGGGGTTGTCTAATAGGGACATAAGTGGACTATATTCGGTGGATAATTTCAGGCCTTCCTTGAGATCGTTCCATCTTTTGATGACAATTGTTGACCAGTATGTCAGGCTATCTACCCCTGTGTATGCGTTGCGTGGAATCCATAGCAAAGCTCTGGGGTCAAGGTGTGATAGTGATGTTTCGAGGGGAACCCATTGTTTGTTTTCTCGGTCTTGGAACCAATTTAGGATGTGGGTGAGTATGACCGCGTTGTAGTATGCTTTTATGTCTGGCAAACCCATGCCACCTTCAGATTTAGGTCTGGTTAGGATTTTAAATTTTGTCCTATGAGTTGTCCTCTGCCAAATGAAAGTTAGCATTAAAGATTGGAGTTTTTTTTAGGTATGTAGCCGGTAGGCTGATGGGTAGAGCTTGTAGGGTGTACAGAATTTTGGGTAAGGTGTCCATTTTAATGACATTAATTCGGCTGGACCAGGTTAGCTTGAGATTGGACCAATTGTCCAATTCCTGCTGAAGCTTAGCTAACAGTTTGGGGTAGTTTAGATGGAAGAGTTGTGACGTGTTGTTAGGAATAAGTACTCCTAAATATTTAATGTGATGGAGTTGCCAGCGAAATGTAAAGGAGCTCTGAAGGGTGTTTACGGTGTGTAAGGGTAGGTTAATATTGAGAACTTCTGTCTTACTAATGTTTATTTTGAAGTTGCTGACATTTCCAAATTTTTCTAGTTCTGACAGGACATTAGGGAATGCGATGTGTGGATTAGAAATGTAGATTAAAAGGTCGTCAGCAAATAGGGAAAGTTTATATTGCTGGTTGTTTATAAGTGGACCTTGAATTGATGAGTTTTGCCTAAGTGCGATAGCCAAATGCTCCATGCAGATTACATAGAGTAGTGGGGAGAGGGGGCAGCCCTGTCTCGTCCCGTTTGTTATGTTGAAGGCATCCGATAGGGTCCCATTGATTTTAATGTATGCGTTGGGGTTCTTATAGAGGGACATTATTTTGCTTTTACAATTAACACCCAGTCCCAACTGTTCCAATGAGAGCTCAAGAAAGAGCCAATGGACCCTATCGAATGCCTTCTCAGCATCGACAGACATGACGCATAAAGGGGTGTTTGTTTTTTTGGCATAGTGGATTAGTGAGACTGTTTTCAGGGTATTGTCCCTTGCCTCCCTTCCAGTGACAAAGCCGGATTGATCTGTGTGGATGACGTTAGGTAGTAAAGGTTTTAGTCTTTCAGCCAAAAGTTTGGCAAAGAGCTTCAGATCAATATTGATCAATGAAATGGGCCTATAGTTAGAGCAACTGTTGGGATCCTTACCGGGTTTGGGTATGACAGTGATATGTGCTGTTGATGTTTGTGCCGTGAAAGTTCGTGAGTAGTCTATGGAATTGAAGGTTTTAAGTAAGATTGGGGATAATAGGGAGCAGTATTGCTTATAAAAAGGGGCTGGTAAGGCCGTCTGGGCCAGGGCTATTCCCATTTTTTAGGGCTCTGATGCCCGAGATTAGTTCGTCCTCTGTGAATTCCTCTTCCAACGCCTGGAGAGCTTCTGTGGGTAGTGCAGGGAGGGGTGTATTCTTAATGTAGTCAGTTATTTTTTCTTTAGGCGTATTGGATCCATGTCGTGATATTTACCTTTGATATTGTATAGAGCGGAGTAATAGCTGTGAAACTCTCTGGCTATTTCAGATGTCTTGTGTTTAGTTTGGCCATTAGAATCTTTAATGGAGAATATATTTGTAGAGAAGGGATTTGGATGTAGGTATTTAGCCAGTAGGGTGCCATATTTCCCTCCTTGATGGAATAAGGTGCTACTGAGTCTCTCTCTCGCGGAAAGAGTCTTTTGGTCAAGAATGGACAAAAGGGAGTTTCTAGTGTTAGACAGCAATAGATCTGTATTGGGGGTATAATTGTCTTTAAGTTTTTGCTCTAACGTGTTGATTTCTTGCAGGTATTGAGCAATCTGGGCAGAACGCTCTCTTTTGAGTCTGGAGCCGTGAGAGATAAATACCCCCCTAAGGACACACTTTAAAGTTTCCCACTTAATGGTGTCTGAGGTGTCATCAGATGAGTGGTCCCTACAGAAGTTTTCGATGGATCTTTTAATATCAGCAGCGCATGTGGGATCTTTTAATAAATTGTCGTTCAGTCTCCACTGGTTCTGGAAACTGTTTCGCTTGCCTATGGAGAAAGAGCAATATATGGGGGAGTGGTCCGACCAGATTCTATTGCCTATGGACGCCTGGATGTCACTCTCCAGGAGTTTTTGAGATATAAAGATATAGTCAATACGACTGTGAGAATGGTGGATCGAGGAGAAAAATGAGTAATCTCTTTCAGTAGGGTGGAGGATCCTCCAGGCGTCCACCAGGCAAAGAGAGCTTAGTTTGGTTTTGAGTTCTGAAATAATGGACTTGGGTAGGGAGGGACGTTGTGCGGAGGAGTCCAGTGTGGGATTGAAGCACAGGTTGAAGTCCCCGCCTAATATGATCGGTCCTTCAGCGAAGGTGGCTAATTTAGATAAGTAGGATGAAAGTGTGCGGCCTTGATTAGCATTGGGGAGATAAAGGTTTGCTAGGGTGTATTTGGTTTCGTGGATTTGAACTGTGAGGAAAAGGTATCGTCCCTGGGTGTCAGAGAGATCTTTTAAAATTGTAATGTTTAGGTTTTTATGAAATCCTATTGAGACCCCTTTGGCTTTATTAAGAGGACTGGTGCTGTGACGCCATCTGTTATAGTATCTAGAGTTGATGATGGGGACTCCTCCCTCTTTAAAATGTGTTTCCTGTAGGAACAGGACTGAGGCTTTGAGTTTGTGCATGTGGTGTAGGATTTGTGATCGTTTGGTGGGGGAATTGAAACCTTTTACGTTGTAAGAAGCTATTTGACATCTATCCATTTGTGTAACTGGTGGGGGGTTTAGGACGTGGTGTTCTGTTGGTGATTGTAGGAGAAAACAGGCCTCTGAGACTTGCAGTGTCCTTGCGGCGCTGGGAGGGACAAGGGAGGGAAGGAGAGAAGGAAGGAGAGAACGAGGGGGAACCAGTGATAGAAGAGAAAAAACAACACTTAACTGTAAACAGAAAAATCAGGCGTAGAGTCAGCCTGAATTGTAACAAGGTAGTCTTCAGAGAACACCACACTGGCATTACGAGAAGTACCGGTGTGGTGAACGATTTGGTGGGAGGTGGAAGCATGTCGCCGTGGGCAGACGCTCCCACCTAACCAAGACTTAATTTACACATGAAATCAGATACAGCTCAAAGACCTTATTTAGCTGATGGTTAAGTCGAACCAGGTGGTGTGTCCAGGGGGAAGGAAGGAACTGGAGTGTCCTGTGGGAGCATAGTAATACCGTATTTATGAATAGGTTATGGGTTGTTCCCCTGGGGGAAGACTCCATCGGATTGGTCTTTGATGATTTAAGTTAAGCCCAGATCCTAGTCTTATAGTTAAGCCCAGATCCTAGTCTTATGGTAAAGTAATTCTGTGAGGTATTTTAGACGCAAGAATGGAACCTTTTGAATTCATTATGCAGGAGTTTCATTGTATGCAGAGGAGAGCTCATCAGAGAAGGATGTCAGTCATAGCTACTTGTTTGTGAATTGCATCTTTTGATCATTTACCCTGCTTTACCGACCAAATTACCGACTGTTTTAGACCAGGTCTAAAACATTTGGTAATTATTAGTGAATTCCCTCAATGCAATTGATTTACACCAAACCATCAGTGGACTAATCTAAACTGCTTAGTGAATTGAGGCCATAGAGGAAGTACAGATCATCTCTTATGCCAGATGCAACCAAAACTGTTCCAAGGAAGGGGCAAAAGAGCATTTGTACTGGTCATCTATTACAGTAATAGAGTTCTGAAAGAAAGGGTCAATAATTTCACCTCTACAGCCCCAGAAAGAGAAGAGCCTTAGCTTTAGGCCTGGTTCACACTACAGCACTTTTTTAGGACATTTTCAGCATGTTCCCCGATTGCCACTGTGGTTATGCTATTACTGCTAACTACTGTCTTAATATTTTACATGACAACTGAAGTGAGCAGGATATGTAGGCTGCCATTTTTATTTCCTGTTAAAGAGAACCTGAGGTGGGTTCTGACAATGCTATCAGCATACAGAGGCTGGGTCTGCTTATACTGCCCAGCCTCTGTTGCTATCTCAATCCCCCCTAAGTTTCCCCTGCACTCTGCTGTGCCCCCATAAATCATCAGCTGAGCTGTCAACACGCAGCGTGTCTCAGCCAGCTGTTTACATCTGCAGCTGTCAGTCTCGCCGCTCCCCCGCCTCCTCCATAGCTCCGGTCCCCGCCTGCGTAAACAGCCAGCTGCGACACGCTGTGTGTCGACAGCTCAGCTGATGATTTATGGGGGCATAGCAGAGCGCAGAGGGAAGTTAGGGGGGGGGGGGGGGGGAATTGAGATAGCAACAGAGTCTAGGCAATATAAGCAGACCCAGCCTCTGTATGCTGATAGCATTGTCAGAACCCACCTCGGGTTCTCTTTAAACAATACCAGTTGCCTGGCAGCCCTGTTGATCTATTTGGTTGCAGTAGTGTCTGAAAACCAGCAGATACAAGCATGCAGCTCATTTGTCAGATCTGACAATAATGGGTTCCCGGCTCTATTCACAAAACTTCACATAAATGACTTATTTATAACCTAATTGATAAAATTAACATTTCAGCACATTTAAGGTGCATACACACGCACTACGGCCGCCGCCGACTGGTCCGTCGGACCCTCCCGCTGGACGGACTTTCAGGCAACAGTAGTGCGTGTGTGCGCGCTGTCGGCGGACTGATAAGGCTGTTTTTGAGCGATGCGCTGAGCGGATCGTTCAGAAGCAGCCTTATCAGTCTGCCGACAGCACGTACACACGCGCTACTGTCGCCTGAAAGTCCACCCAGCGGGATGGTCTGATGGACCCGTCGTTGGAGCCCTAGTGCGTGTGTATTAGAATTAGAAATCTTTTAATCGCCAAGCACGACCCGGAATTGGGTTTGGCACATTCAATTGCTCAGAGAGAGAAGTAGAAGTAATATCAACATAAGAAAAGAGCATAGTCAAACAATCATAAAAACATAATCAGTGGTACATATTAATAGTTAGATGTGCAGCGGTATAACGGTAGTCTGGAGGGTGCGGTTTAAACAGTTTTACACTAGACAGTCCATCAGGTCAGCAACTGCAACATTAGGGGGGGGGGAACAGCGCTAGAGATGGGATGGCCTGAAGGGAGTTCAGGAGGTTGTCGGCAGAGGGGAAGAAGGAGTCTCTCTGCCTCGAAGTTCTGGTGTAAATGGCTCGAAACCTGCGGCCTGAATGGAGCCGGCTGAAAAAGCGGTGGCCCGGGTGTGAGGGGTCGCTGGCAATCCTCAGTGCTCTAGATCGTAATCTGGAGTTGTGGAGGAGGTCGAGTGAGGGGAGAGGTCTACCAATGATTCTCTCCGCCGATCTAATGACCCTCTGTAGCTTGTATCTGTCGCTGTTGGAGGAGCCAGCGTACCAGACTAGGATGGATGAGCAGAGGACGGACTCAATGGTGGCTGTGTAGAAGTTCGTCAGCAGCTCCTGAGCCATGCCAAACTTCTTCAGTTGGTGGAGGAAAAACCGCCTCTGTTGGGCTTTCCTCTGGGTCAAGGCAGTGTTTGCCTTCCATCTCAGGTCCTTAGAGATGGTAGTGCCCAGAAGGCGGACGCTAGCCACTCTTTCAACCTCTGTGCCATCAATGCAGATTGGTGGTGGGGTGGGGGCCTGCTTCTTGAAGTCCACTATCAACTCCACAGTCTTGGCTGTATTGAGGACCAGCCTGTTCTCTTTACACCACTGGCAAATTCTGTCAACCTCACGGCGATAGTCCTGCTCATCATTGTTTGTTATAAGTCCCACAACGGTGGTATCATCAGCGAATTTGATGACTTTTACCGAGTCCGCAGAGGATCTGCAGTTGTTCGTATAGAGGGAGAACAGGATCGGTGACAGGACACAGCCTTGTGGGGCCCCTGTGTTTGTTGTCCTAGGATGAGAGGAGATATCCCCCAGTTTGACAGCTTGGGACCTGTTGGTCAGGAAGTCTGTAATCCATAAGTGAAGCACCTTTGCACCTTTACAAGCAAAATAATCACTGGGGGGATTGCTGGGGAGATAACAAGCTTCCCTCTCCCCAGCAATCTACCAGAATAGAGCCAGTCTGACTGAGATAAGATTTATTACAGCAGACACATTTATGATTTATATTGGAATGCTTGCAATGCAGACTGCATGTAGACTACATAATAAACACACAGCAGTGGGTCAATGGAATTAGATTATGTAGCTGACAATCCCGCTTTAAAGCAGTTTCACTGAATTAAACTAAATAGGGCTGCATCACAAAAAAAAAAAAACTTTTTTTCTGTACAAGTTAAATAGTGTAAAAAAGCCTTTAATGCTTTTTTAATGAATACTCGATGGCATAACATGTTTTTCTAACTTCTCCTGCAGCTCAAGTGGAAAGTCTACATACAACAATGTAAGGTCACCACGACCCCCCCCCCTTCTCCCCCCTCCACCGAGCCGATCACATGGTCTATCCCAGATTCAACTGTCTATGCAGAGGAATTTAGCGTAACAACAACTTCTGGACCAACCGCAGAGCTGGCAGACAAACAACACAATTACCCGGGATTCCTGCAGCTCCGTTGTAACACTTCAGTACATAATCCCCAGGCAGGCGCGACATTAAATCGCTTTTCAGAAATCTGAAGTCAGGACACTGGAAGGAGACTGCAGAGGGGAAGTAAACACTGTGGGGGACATTTATCAAGAGTGTCTGAGACAAAATATTAGTAGGTTTTTAGAAATCCGTGCAGAATTGTCTCAGACATCCTAAGAAATTACTAAATAGTGCAGATTCCTTCTAAAACTGCTCTTAAATAGGAGGAGCTTGGAAGGTTTCTCAGACAGTGCAGTGTGAGCGAAATTGCTGTTGCTGAGGTAACCAATACATCTGCTGTATTGCTTCAATGCCCAGCACTGGAAGCACAGAACAGCTTCACCTGGCAGCAGTGGGGAGGAGCCCTTCACAAATCATGCCTAGCCTGCACTATCTGTAGAACTGCTATTAAGCACTTTATAATCTGCAACAGTTTAGGGATGATTTGCACTTTTCTTTACTGTAGTGCAGCTCTAGAAATCCACGCTAAACTGCCACTATTAAGTAGGATTTGAGAAGTTTCTTATCATGCAGAACTGTCCATCTGCTGGTTAGAACAGTTTTAGAAGAAAAACTGTTGGTAATGCTTTGATAAATCTGGCCCTCTGAACAGAGGCTGGAAGATGGTATGCACAGCAGGGCCTTGAGGTGGACACACACCATACAATTTTTAAATATCTGCTCAATTCAAGAATAGCAATCATTTTTTTCTGACTAATTTTAACATTTCAAAAATCTGACCAATGTACTACAGACACGTGTTCAATTTTCCTCAGTTATGATAAAAATTATTATTATTATTATTATTATTGAGATAAGGTTTTACTGCAGGAAAGTTCAAAGGGTTTTTGTTTCAGCTTTGTTTTACAACTTAAAAAAGTGTCGTTTCTAAATTGCAAATTTGACAGAATAATGCAATGTTATTAAAAACAGCTATATAACTGAAAATTAAAATATGAGACTTTTTTCTTTGCTAATAATGTTCTATTAATTATCCCTACTACTCATACAATTCATGTCATAAGTTTATTTTCACTTCAGTGTCACTTTAAGCCGCACTTTACTTTTGAAAGGAATTGTGGCTGGTGTGAGGGAGACGAGAGAGGGGATGGGGGTTATTATGTATAGTGTGGTTTGCCTTCTTAAAATAGAAGCTACTTGCGATAATTCAGCTTTAACCACTTAAGGACCAGGGCTGTTCTTTGAGATTTGCGCTGCGTGGGCTCTCCAGCCCGCAGCGCAGATCGTGAGCAAGGCAGGGCGATCAGACTTCCCCCCTTTTTTCCCCACTAGGGGGATGACCTGCTGGGGGGGTCTGATCGCCGCCGCTCCGTGTGGCCGAGCGGGGGGGGCTCTTCAAAGCCCCCCTCCGCAGCGTTTTCTGCACTCCCTCCTTCCCCTTACCTCCAGCTTCCTTATTATCCTGCGCAGGACGGATATCTGTCCTGCGCATTGTAGGATAGGCTTCAGCCTATCAAATGACGGCGATCCCCGGCCAATCAGAGGCCGGGGATCGCCGATCTGCCTTACGGCGCTGCTGCGCAGCAGCGCCGTATGATGTTAACAGCGGGGATTTCTTCCCCGCATGTTTACATTAGGCGTGCGAGCCGCGATCGGCGGCTCGCACACTGTTCACGGAGACAGTCTCCGTGAACTGACATGGAAAGTTCCATGTAATAACTACTTAAACCCGCCACCGCCTATGGGCGTAAGGCGGTCCTTAACCAGCTGAGCGGTCTGGACGAGCTCAGCTCGTCCAACACCGCCAGCGGCTGCCGCTCAGGCCCTGCTGGGCCGATTTTAATGAAATAAAAAGCAGCACACGCAGCCGGCACTTTGCGAGCAGCGGCGAAAGAGGGTCCCCCCAGCCGCCTGAGCCCAGCGTAGCCGGAACAAAAAGTTCCGGCCAGCGCTAAGGGCTGGATCGGAGGCGGCTGACGTCAGGACGTCGGCTGACGTCACTCCGCTCGTCGCTATGGCGACGATATAAGCAAAACAAGGAAGGCCGCTCATTGCGGCCTTCCTTGTTTATTCTGGGCGCCGGAGGCGATCGGAAGATCGCCTCCGGAGCGCCCTCTAGTGGGCTTTCATGCAGCCAACTTTCAGTTGGCTGCATGAAATAGTTTTTTTTTTATTTAAAAAAAACCCTCCCGCAGCCACCCTGGCGATTTAATCAGAACGCCAGGGTGGTTAACCTATTTTGGTTCCTGGACGTAGAAACTACGTCCAGGAACCATGTGCGCTACCGCACGCCCCCGCGACCGATCGCGCGCGTGCACTCCCGGCCGCGGATTCGGTAGCCAGGGAATCAATGTATCGGGCTATGGTGCCCGATCACTGATTCCTCTCCCCCGCTGAAAAAGCGACAGCTTCTCTCGGAAGCTGCGCCTTTTCTGGCCGTTCCCTGCCTGATGCGCCACTCTAAGCGTGTGTTACGCTTAGAGTGACGTCATGTAAACAAACTCATGGCCGCCATCTTGTGGCCAAAAAGTAATACTACAACTGAAAATAAAAATACATTAAAATGAACACACATTTACATTATAAATCTATTGTTTACCCCCCACCCTCCCAAAACTACCCAAATAAAATGTTTACTATAAAAAAAACAAAAAACATTACAATAAAAAAAAAATGTAAATATTTACCTAAGGGTCTAAACTTTTTATATATCAATGTAAAGATGAAATATTTCTATATTTTTTTTTTTTTATTTTAAACTTAATAGTGATAGATGCAAAATGGAAAAAATGCACCTTTATTTCCAAATAAAATATTGTCGCCATACATTGTGATAGGGACATAATTTTAACGGTGTAATAACCAAGACATATGGGCAAATACAATACGTGAGTTTAAATTATGGAGGCATTATTTTAAAACTATAATGGCTGAAAACTGAGAAATAATGAATTTTTCCATTTTTTTTCTTATTCTTCCTGTTAAAATGCGTTTACAGTAAAGTGGCTCTTAACAAAATGTACCCCCCAAAGAAAGCCTAATTGGTGGCGGAAAAAACAAGATATAGATCAGTTCATTGTGATAAGTAGTGATAAAGTTATAGGCTAATGAATGGGAGGTGAACATTTCTCTCGTGAAAACCACGGAACCTGAATGGGTTAAGGAGAAACTCTGACCAAAAATTGAACTTTATCCCAATCAGTAGCTGATAGCCCCTTTTACATGAGAACTCTTTTCCTTTTCTCAAACAGACCATCAGGGGGCGCTGTATGACTGATATTGCGGTGAAACCCCTCCCACAAGTAACCCCTCCCACAAGAAAATTTTAAACTTTTGTGGGAAATAGCTGTTTCCAACTGCCAAAAACCATGCAGCAGCTACATCACCTGCCAACAGTAAAATGTTCACTGGAGTTCCTCTTTAAATGAACATCTGTAATGCACCGCTACTGAATATTCAAATTATCTTTCTCTTTATGCCCCTGAAGCCAGGCTTACATCCAGAACCGCTGGTGTATAGAAAGCCTATAGCTTTACATTTTACAGAGCCACACTAAACATTGCCTTTTAGTAGGAGGGCTTTTCGGTCTCTTTTAGTCCCCTATACTTTCCTTGTGGATTTTGGACACTACGAGCTGCTTGGTTATTCTGTAGGGAGACTTTTAACCATAACAAACAGAATCATTGCGATCTGTTGACTAATCCTAATCTTTTTCTTTTTGTGTGGTTTTAACAAGGAACTAATCCAATGACAGTTGCTTTTGCCAACTTTTGAGGATTTCACGAACATGTGACAAGGAACAGAGCCTACACGCCGGTTAAGGTGCACCTAAAGTGTAAAAATAAATTCCACACTGTCTGCACAGTCTGCAGAAGCTATATGAGAGTAGCATGAATATTTAAAAACCTGACCTTTCGTGCCAGAAAATACGTGTTGTGTTGTTTAGCCATGCCCCCTCCTGAAAAACTGCCTTGACAGCTTTCTGTCATTGCAAAGGCTTCTAATGCTGTGCATACACGGCTCATTTTTTGCGCCGGATCGAGCCAGCAGCTCGATGCCGGCGCATCCCCGCTCGTCCCCACCGCCGCTTCCTTATCACCGCTCGATTCCCTGCCATTGTCCGCCAGCGGGAATCGAGCGGCATGATCGGGCCAGCTGAATATTATCAGCTGGCCGGTTCAGCTGGTCGATACACGGTACAGAAACGTACCGTGTATCCCCAGCATAAGAGATTGTGCCATAGGAGGGCGGGTGGTATCACTTCGATCAGCTCAGGTTTGTTGTGTGCCACTGAGCCAATTAATCAAAAAGAGGAAGAGAAAAAGGAATGTAGTGCCAAATACAGTATAAAGGTGCATACACACCTACCAACCATCTGTCCAACTTATCTGCCAAACTTTTCTGTTAAGCCCCATTCACACGCTCAACAGCAGTCTTTTATGCAGCACAATTATCAGACAGCTTTTGTTGTGAAACAAGTCTTTTGCTATTGTTCAAAAAGTTGATAAGACTGATAAGAAGTCAATCCAACAGTTGGATTAACTTCTTATCAGACTTTTCAGCTGTTTGAACAATAGCAAAAGACTTGTTTTAGTTGTTTCAACATGTTTCACAACAAAGTTGTATGGGGCTTAAAGGATACCCGAACTGACATGTGACATGATGAGATAGACATGTGTATGTACAGTGCCAAGCACACAAATAACTATGCTGTGTTCCCTTTTTTCTTTCTCTGCCTGAAAGAGTTAAATATTAGGTATGTAAGTGGCTGACTCAGTCCTGACTCAGACAGGAAGTGATTACAGTGTGACCCTCACTGATAAGAAACTCCCCTTTTTTCCTCTTTCCTGCTCTCAGAAGCCATTTAGAAAAATGTTTTATAGTTGGAATTTCTTATCAGTGAGGGTCACACTGTAGTCACTTCCTGTCTGAGTCAGGATTGAGTCAGCCACTTGCATACCTTATATTTAACGCTTTCAGGCAGAGAAAGAAAAAAAAAGGAACACAGCATAGTTATTTGTATGCTAGGCACTGTACATATACATGTCTATCTCATTATGTCACATTTCAGTTCGGGTATCCTTCAACAGACAAGTTTGCCAGATAGCTGGTAGGTGTGTATGAACCTTTAAGGTGCGTACACACGCACTACTATAAGAAATGACGGGTCCGTCGGACCCTCCCGCTGGGCGGGCGTTCCAGCGATAGTAGAGCATGTTCCAGCGATAGTAGAGCATCAGTCTGCAGGCTGATGAGGCTGTTTCTGAGCGATCCGCTGAGCGGATCGTTCAGAAACAGAGTTATCAGTCTGCAGACAGACTGCACACACGCTCTACTATCGCTGGAACGCCCGCCCAGCGGGAGGGTCCGACGGACCCGTCATTTCTTATAGTAGTGCATGTGTACGCACCTTTACAGTACTGCATTCACAGGGCCAGACAATGGTGCATACCGGAACTGTCGCAGTGCTTCCCTCCTGCTTGATAAGAAATGACCTGTTGCTACAAGGGTAAGAAAAAAAAAAAAAAAGGGTTAACAGTCACAGTGCCATTCTGGCTTGTTTGCACTTTGGAATTTACGCTTTAAAGTGGATCTCTGAGATGAACTTTTACTCATTGCATAATTGTGTTCCTTTCCTATTGTTTATAGGGCATTCCTCAAGCCAAATACATTTTTCTTTTTGTTTTAATACTCTAATTCCCTATAAACGAAACAAGCCTCGCCCACAGCTTTTCAGAGAGCCTTGGCATCTTCAGACAGTAGCAAGGGCTCATGGGAGCCAAGTCTGGGCAGGAGGAGGGGGAGGTGCCGTATTACTAGCCAGAGATTTCAGAGACAGAGGGGAGGAGGGAGGGATTAGGTTTTTTTCCCAGGCTGAGTGCTGAAGATGCAGATAAGCTTGCCTGAGTGTAATGTTTACAAACAACATGGCTGCTGTCATTGTATCACAGGAAGAAATAATCATATTCTATTAAAGCTGTTTGCAGCTAGATTTGCTGTGTAAACTATCTAAACTTTAGATAAATATATAGACAAGTTACTTGTTATATTTAGTTTTTCATCTCGGATCTGCTTTAAAAGGGAACCAAAGGGTGAGAGTGATATGGAGGCTGCCATATTTACCTTATATACTCATGTATAAGCCTATGTACGTGTCAATCATTTTTTCTTGGTTTCTGAGGGAAAAGTTGGTACCTCGGCTTATAAGTGGGTATATACGGTATTTCCTTTTAAACAATACTAGTTGCCTGGCAGCCCGGCTGATCTATTTGGCTGCAGCAGTGTCTGAATCACACCAGAAACAAAGCATGCAGCTAATCTTGTCAGTTCTGACAATAGTGTCAGAAACACCTGATCTGCTGCATGCTTGTTCAGGGTCTGTGGCTAAAAGTATTAGGAGGCAGAGGATTAGGAGGCTCTGACAAGATTAAATGCATGCTTGTTTCTGGTCCGATTTAGACTGCAGCCAAATACATCAGCAGGGCTGCCAGGTAACTAGTTATGTTTAAAAGGAAATAAATATGGCAGCCTCCATGTTCTTCTCAGTTCAGTTGTACTTTAACGAGAGAAGAACCATCATCTCAGCTGGTATGACGGACATATACCTACTGTGCTTGCATGGCCAGGTGTTGCTTGTTAATCAAGTCAAAATGTAATACATTTTTTTTTCTTCCCTTGTAAACCAAGCTACTTGCATTTCAAGGTTTTACTGTATTATGACTGGTACAGGAGGGCAATGGGCTCCTGGGTGTCTCTAGCTGGGATTAGGGTACCTGGAGAGGGACTCCGGATTATTCTCCGTTTTCCTGCTAGTAGCTGGGAGAGGGACTCTGCGCCAAACTCTGTTTCCCTGCTAGTAAACCCAGAGTCAGGCACACATGTAAGATGGGAGAGAACATTTATCAGGAGGGGATCAGGCAGAGCATGGAAGCACTAAGCACAGCAGCAGAGGGACGGGATCTCTGAATAGGCCATAGTTAATAATGTATACAGCCTGCATTATTCAGCAGGCCTCACTCTCCACAAGTTTACCTTATGACCAAGTTCAGGTGCAGTTTTTTCTTTACACATTTCATAAATTATGCATGATTGTTTTTGTAAAACCATTATACCTTTTGCAAAAAAAAAAAAAAAAAAAATGAATACCTGCTGCACAAATTCTATCTCATCCTCAGCAGCTTCGTACTGCCTGCTTACAGTGTACAGACGTTATTAGACTTATCTGCCTCCTCTACAAACAATACACTGATCAGAATCGTCTCATATTGTGACCAATCAACATTTAAAATACCAGGCTTAGGTGTAAAAACGAAAAAAAAAAAAAAAAAACTACCGTATATACTCGCATATAAGCCGACCCCCCAACTTTTACCTGAAAAAACAGGGGAAAATGATTGACCCCCCCATATAAGCCGGGGGTAGGAAATGCTGGCCGCCTTATTCCCCTAGTGTGTCCCAGTATAGCTAGTAAAGTGCCCAGTATGGGTAGGTAGTGCCCCAGTATAGCTAGTATAGTGCTCAGTTTAGCTAGTATAGTGCTCAGTATAGCTAGTATAGTGCCCCAGTTTAGCTAGTATAGTGCTCAGTATAGCTAGTATAGTGCCCCAGTTTAGCTAGTATAGTGCTCAGTATAGCTAGTATAGTGCTCAGTATAGCTAGTATAGTGCTCAGTATAGCTAGTATAGTGCCCCAGTTTAGCTAGTATAGTGCTCAGTATAGCTAGTATAGTGCCCCAGTTTAGCTAGTATAGTGCTCAGTATAGCTAGTATAGTGCCCCAGTTTAGCTAGTATAGTGCTCAGTATAGCTAGTATAGTGCTCAGTATAGCTAGTATAGTGCCCCAGTTTAGCTAGTATAGTGCTCAGTATAGCTAGTAAAGTGCTCAGTATAGCTAGTATAGTGCTCAATATAGCTAGTAAAGTGCTTAGTATAGCTAGTATAGTGCCCAGTATAGCTAGTATAGTGCCCCAGTTTAGCTAGTATAGTGCTCAATATAGCTAGTAAAGTGCTCAGTATAGCTAGTATAGTGCCCAGTATAGCTAGTATAGTGCCCCAGTTTAGCTAGTATAGTGCTCAGTATAGCTAGTATAGTGCTCAGTATAGCTAGTATAGTGCCCCAGTTTAGCTAGAATAGTGCTCAGTATAGCTAGTATAGTGCCCAGTATAGCTAGTATAGTGCTCAGTTTAGCTAGTATAGTGCTCAGTATAGCTAGTATAGTGCCCCAGTTTAGCTAGTATAGTGCTCAGTATAGCTAGTATAGTGCTCAGTATAGCTAGTAAAGTGCTCAGTATAGTGCTCAGTATAGCTAGTATAGTGCCCCAGTTTAGCTAGTATAGTGCTCAGTATAGCTAGTATAGTGCCCCAGTTTAGCTAGTATAGTGCTCAGTATAGCTAGTATAGTGCCCCAGTTTAGCTAGTATAGTGCTCAGTATAGCTAGTATAGTGCCCCAGTTTAGCTAGTATAGTGCTCAGTATAGCTAGTAAAGTGCTCAGTATAGCCAGTATAGTGCCCCAGTTTAGCTAGTATAGTGCCCCAGTTTAGCTAGTATAGTGCTCAGTATAGCTAGTATAGTGCCCCAGTTTAGCTAGTATAGTGCTCAGTATAGCTCGTATAGTGCCCCAGTTTAGCTAGTATAGTGCTCAGTATAGCTAGTAAAGTGCTCAGTATAGCTAGTATAGTGCCCAGTATAGCTAGTATAGTGCCCAGTATAGCTAGTATAGTGCCCCAGTTTAGCTAGTATAGTGCCCCAGTTTAGCTAGTATAGTGCTCAGTATAGCTAGTATAGTGCCCCAGTTTAGCTAGTATAGTGCCCAGTATAGCTAGTATAGTGCTCAGTATAGCTAGTATAGTGCCCAGTATAGCTAGTATAGTGCCCCAGTTTAGCTAGTATAGTGCTCAGTATAGCTAGTATAGTGCTCAGTATAGCTAGTATAGTGCTCAGTATAGCTAGTATAGTGCTCAGTATAGCTAGTATAGTGCTCAGTATAGCTAGTATAGTGCTCAGTATAGCTAGTATAGTGCCCAGTATAGCTAGTATAGTGCCCCAGTTTAGCTAGTATAGTGCTCAGTATAGCTAGTATAGTGCTCAGTATAGCTAGTATAGTGCCCCAGTTTAGCTAGTATAGTGCTCAGTATAGCTAGTATAGTGCCCCAGTTTAGCTAGTATAGTGCTCAGTATAGCTAGTAAAGTGCTCAGTATAGCTAGTATAGTGCCCAGTATAGCTAGTATAGTGCCCAGTATAGCTAGTATAGTGCCCAGTATAGCTAGTATAGTGCCCAGTATAGCTAGTATAGTGCCCCAGTTTAGCTAGTATAGTGCTCAGTATAGCGCCCCAGTTTAGCTAGTATAGTGCTCAGTATAGCTAGTAAAGTGCTCAGTATAGCTAGTATAGTGCCCAGTATAGCTAGTATAGTGCCCCAGTTTAGCTAGTATAGTGCTCAGTATAGCTAGTATAGTGCCCCAGTTTAGCTAGTATAGTGCTCAGTATAGCTAGTAAAGTGCTCAGTATAGCTAGTATAGTGCCCAGTATAGCTAGTATAGTGCCCCAGTTTAGCTAGTATAGTGCTCAGTATAGCTAGTATAGTGCCCAGTATAGCTAGTATAGTGCCCCAGTTTAGCTAGTATAGTGCTCAGTATAGCTAGTATAGTGCTCAGTATAGCTAGTATAGTGCTCAGTATAGCTAGTATAGTGCTCAGTATAGCTAGTATAGTGCTCAGTATAGCTAGTATAGTGCCCAGTATAGCTAGTATAGTGCCCCAGTTTAGCTAGTATAGTGCTCAGTATAGCTAGTATAGTGCTCAGTATAGCTAGTATAGTGCCCCAGTTTAGCTAGTATAGTGCTCAGTATAGCTAGTATAGTGCCCCAGTTTAGCTAGTATAGTGCTCAGTATAGCTAGTAAAGTGCTCAGTATAGCTAGTATAGTGCCCAGTATAGCTAGTATAGTGCCCAGTATAGCTAGTATAGTGCCCAGTATAGCTAGTATAGTGCCCAGTATAGCTAGTATAGTGCCCCAGTTTAGCTAGTATAGTGCTCAGTATAGCGCCCCAGTTTAGCTAGTATAGTGCTCAGTATAGCTAGTAAAGTGCTCAGTATAGCTAGTATAGTGCCCAGTATAGCTAGTATAGTGCCCCAGTTTAGCTAGTATAGTGCTCAGTATAGCTAGTATAGTGCCCCAGTTTAGCTAGTATAGTGCTCAGTATAGCTAGTAAAGTGCTCAGTATAGCTAGTATAGTGCCCAGTATAGCTAGTATAGTGCCCCAGTTTAGCTAGTATAGTGCTCAGTATAGCTAGTATAGTGCCCAGTATAGCTAGTATAGTGCCCCAGTTTAGCTAGTATAGTGCTCAGTATAGCTAGTATAGTGCTCAGTATAGCTAGTATAGTGCTCAGTATAGCTAGTATAGCCCCAGTATAGCTAGTATAGTGCCCCAGTTTAGCTAGTATAGTGCTCAGTATAGCTAGTATAGTGCTCAGAATAGCTAGTATAGTGCCCCAGTTTAGCTAGTATAGTGATCAGTATAGCTAGTATAGTGCCCAGTATAGCTAGTATAGTGCCCCAGTTTAGCTAGTATAGTGATCAGTATAGCTAGTATAGTGCCCAGTATAGCTAGTATAGTGCCCCAGTTTAGCTAGTATAGTGCTCAGTATATCTAGTATAGTGCCCCAGTTTAGCTAGTATAGTGCTCAGTATAGCTAGTAAAGTGCTCAGTATAGCTAGTATAGTGCCCAGTATAGCTAGTATAGTGCCCCAGTTTAGCTAGTATAGTGCTCAGTATAGCTAGTATAGTGCTCAGTATAGCTAGTATAGTGCCCCAGTTTAGCTAGAATAGTGCTCAGTATAGCTAGTATAGTGCCCAGTATAGCTAGTATAGTGCCCAGTATAGCTAGTATAGTGCCCAGTATAGCGCCCCAGTTTAGCTAGTATAGTGCTCAGTATAGCTAGTAAAGTGCTCAGTATAGCTAGTAAAGTGCCCAGTATAGCTAGTATAGTGCCCCAGTTTAGCTAGTATAGTGCTCAGTATAGCTAGTATAGTGCTCAGTATAGCTAGTATAGTGCTCAGTATAGCTAGTATAGTGCCCCAGTTTAGCTAGAATAGTGCTCAGTATAGCTAGTATAGTGCCCAGTATAGCTAGTATAGTGCCCAGTATAGCTAGTATAGTGCCCAGTATAGCTAGTATAGTGCCCCAGTTTAGCTAGTATAGTGCTCAGTATAGCTAGTAAAGTGCTCAGTATAGCTAGTAAAGTGCCCAGTATAGCTAGTATAGTGCCCCAGTTTAGCTAGTATAGTGCTCAGTATAGCTAGTATAGTGCTCAGTATAGCTAGTATAGTGCCCCAGTTTAGCTAGTATAGTGCTCAGTATAGCTAGTATAGTGCCCCAGTTTAGCTAGTATAGTGCCCAGTGTAATGCCCTGCCCCGCACGCTCCCTCCCTCCGCGGCTATTACCTGCTTTAGGCAGCAGCCGCTTCCTAATCCGGGTTCCCCTCTTCATCCTGCGGACTCCGTAACTGTATCACAGCAGCGCGCCCGGCGCTGCTGCTGTGACGATGCAGGGGCCAGGAAAGAGCGGTTCCCCTGGTAACGGCGATGCGCCGGGCACGCTGCTGTGATACAGTTACAGAGTCCGCAGGATGAAGAGGGGAACCCGGATTAGGAAGCGGCCGCTGAAGCAGGTAATTTAGCAGCAGCGGCGGCCGCGGAGGGAGGGAGGGAGGGAGGGGGCGAGCGAGCGGGCGGGCGGGGGGCGCAGACCACGACTCGCATACAAGCCGACCCCCCAACTTTTGGCCCCCTTTTGGGGGGTCAAAAATTCGGCTTGTATGCGAGTATATACGGTAAGCAGAGAAAGAAAAGACAAACACTTATATAGCGCTTTTCTCCTGGTGGACTCAAAGCGCCAGAGCAGCAGCCACTAGGATGCGATCTATAGACAGTAGCAGTGTTCGGGAGACTTGCCAAAGGTCTCCTACTGAATAGGTGCTGGCTTACTGAACAGGCAGAGCCGAGATTCGAACCCTGGTCTCCTGTGTCAGAGGCCATCCAGCCACAGAAGGTAAAAAAAAAATAAAAAAAAAATGCAGGGAATTATCCCTATTTTGTGCACAGTGCCATCGCCACCAGCAAGGTGACAACTCCCATACATGAAAAAAGGCAGTGCAGCAGAAATCAGCTAGGACATACATGTCAAACTCCGCCCCATGGGCCAAATCTGGCCCTCGAGTGGTTGCCCCACTTTGCATTATGTTTGGCCCACTCCAGACCGCCAGGGAAGCTATACTGGAGGTGAAGCCCTAGAACACCAGGGATGCCATATGGGGGAGGGAGGTGGAAAGCACTAACACTAGGGAACTGTATAGGGGAGGGTAGGGGCCACTAGCCACCAGGGAACTATGTAGGGGAGTGAGAACCACTAGACAGTACGATACTGTATGGGGGTTGGAGGGGGCCATTAGACACCAGGGAACTTTATAAGGGATGAAGTTGACCAGTAGACATCGAGGTTGGCCCACGACTAAGTCCCAGTGTACAATTTCGGCCCACTTTGTATTTGAGTTTGACACCACTGAGCTAGAAGGAAGAAAAGGAAACATCATAGCCAATTGTTACTCGAAGATTCTGGTGTCACATTTGAAGCATGCCTTACAGCCTTCAGCTTCACCCAAAAAAATATTCCTGTATTACACCGATATACATGTTGTGCACTGAATATGACCACGCATTGTACAGGCAGGAAGTGATTGATGCATGGACTGCGGTTTAATCCCAAAAACATACCGATAAGGTAATTGGCTCTCCCCAAAATTGGCTTTGGACTATGTTAGGTACATAATGACTAACTTTGGTATTGGTCAGTGGGAAACACACACTATTTGGCGTTCCCCATGGTGTTGACCTCGGGTATTGCATGGGACATGCGACAGTGCAGCGTATGTGGTAAGTTTTTAAAATGCAGAAAGATTCGGATGACGAAAACCGCAATGCTTCCCAATATAATGGCTGGCCTTTAGGCATACATCATTTGCAAAAACCTCACAACTATGCATGCATTTGTATAATATTGCAGGAAGAATAGAGAATCCAGGAGCACTCCTAAAACTCCAACACTTTTTAATAATTCTACATTTAAAGAGAACCTGAACGGAAAATAAAAGTCAAAATAACCATACACAGGTCATACTTACATGCTGTGTAGCCCACTCCGCAAAATCTTTCTCCTCCTCCTGCGTCCCATTTGTCCACTGTGATCAATGGAATTCTCTGTCCTCCATTTTAAAGATGGCCATTACCCCATAACAGCTTCCTGGTCAGCACACTGTTAACCTCCTTAGCGGTAACCCCGTGTGTGACACGGGGTAAGCCGCCGGAGGGTGCCGCTCAGGCCCTGCTGGGCCGATTTAAATAATTTTTTTTTTTGCTGGACGCAGCTAGCACTTTGCAAGCTGTGCCAGCACCCTGATCGCCGCGCGCCCGATTGCCGCTATCCGGTGCGGCGCCCCCCCCCAGACCCCGTGCGCTGCCTGGCCAATCAGTGCCAGGCAGCGCCGAGGGGTGGATCGGGTCTCCCAATGACGTCCCGACGTCGGTGACGTCATCCCGCCCCGTCGCCATGGCGACGGGGGAAGCCCTCCAGGAAATCCCGTTCTTTGAGCGGGATTTCCTGATCGGAGATCGCCGAAGGCGATCGAAGCGGGCGGGGGGATGCCGCTGAGCAGCGGCTATCATGTAGCGAGCCCTGGGCTCGCTACACGATTTAAAAAAAAAAAAAAATTAAAACTGCTTCGCTGCCCCCTGGCGGTATTTTTCATACCGCCAAGGGGGTTAAACTGTAATATCACCCACTTGAGCCATAGGGAAACATGGACATTACCTTGCACATTCAGTTGTAACTGACAGCAACTGGTATATTTCAGTTCTGACAAAATATTGTCAGAACTGGAAGGGATCACTGTAAGAAGAAAATGGTGAGCTTCTGAGGGCAACTCATGGTGAGGTTAGTATGTGATATTCATTTGCAGATACGTCATGTGTTTATTTTAAATAATTTTATTCGCTTCAGGTTCCCTTTAAAATGCCAGTAGCAATCAGATAGTGATAAAAAGGTACACAGGCAGCAGTATGGAGGTGTGGAGGATGGTTTTATGAGCTGAAACTATAATCCCTTTTAAACTGACACTGTGTTGTGTATACACCCTGAGTTTTGATTAATAAAGATACTCTTTTGTATATTTTATCTGTGGTTATGCAGCTTGGATTGTTTATAAAATATTAGCATATCGCAGGACCACTAGATGGTAATGACGATAGGGAATTTCTGGTAAGTATGCTCCACTATCCCTCCCTCCCTTTCCCTATTTTCCAATAGATTGAGAGCTCCTCTGTGAGACAGTTAAAGGTGGCCATACACTGGTCGATTTGCCATCAGATTCGACCAACAGATAGATCCCTCTCTGATCGAATCTGATCAGAGAGGGATCGTATGGCCACCTTTACTGCAAACAGATTGTGAATCGATTTCAGCCTGAAACCGATCACAATCTGTGGAGCTGCCTCTGCTGCTGAAACCACCCCCCCCCCCCCCCCTTGCATACATTACCTGTTCCGGCCGGCGCGAGTCCCAGCTGTCTTCTTCTCCGCTCCGGCAACTGAACTTCCTGTCCAGGGGGAAGTTTAAACAGTACAATTGCATCAACAAGAAAAACATCCGTGGGCACCAGATACGGAAGCTTCATTTATTCCAGGAGTTTACACACACAGACATTTGCAGATGTAAGATCATATATACATCACCGCTCCAAAGTAGCTGGCAGTAAACAGAGAGATGGTAGGTCGTCGACAATTGTTTCGCGCTAACCAGCGCTTTTTCATAGACAGGACTCCATGGCGGGGAGAAGCTCGCCGCCATTCCTTCTTCTCGGCGTTATAAAGATAACGCCGAGCCTTCCTCCAATCCTCAGATCCGCCCCCTGTCACGTTTCCCATGCGGAAGGAGGAAGTGCGTCAGCGCTCCATAATGGAGCGCAGCACTACACCTACATCACTTCCGGACTCTGAGCCGCCCGGCGCACACTCGTCTCATAACGAGGCGAGGTGCGTTACCAGGGCAACGTGTCAACTACACGAACGTCCCACCGGAGGTCTTGAAGAAGACAAGCCTACAGTACTGGGACTTAACAGAGACCTAAACAAAATGGGAAATAAACGTGACAGTCAGGGAAGGACCAGACTGACTGGAGCAGAGGCTGCCAAAGTACATTCTAATTCTGCTAATAAAGACCATTTCAATTCAATTGATATAATTACAAAAATACAGAGAAAGGAAAGATACCCACAGACGCCAGCCACAGGGGACAGCATAGTGATAGAAGCATTACCACGAAAACAGTGTGATAGAGAGAGGCGAAGGAGAGAAAAAATAAGCCCTTCATCCAAGGGGTAATTTCATCTATAATCTTCCAGAAATACACTCAATTCATTCCGGTCATTAAAACTACAAGGGCCCTCTGCATTTGTTCTAGAGATCAGAAGAGACTCTCTCTGGGATAGCAATCTCTTCCTATCTCCTCCACGTCTAGGGGTCTTAACCAATTCTAGGCCCACAATCTTTAAGACATCTGCGTTTCCATCATGGAACTCTCTAACATGACCAATCAGCCTCTGTGCACCGACCAATCTTTCTCGTACAGGACGAGTGGTTTTACCTATATAGAAATAGGAGCAAGGACAGAAAATCCCATAGACAACAAAGTCTGTCCTGCATGTAATAAAATCTTTGATTTGATGTATATATCCACCCAAATTAATACAATTCGATCTGATCATGTATTCACAAGTTGGACAATATTTGCAGGGATAAGATCCCTTAACAGGATGCTGACGTAACCACGTCGTTGGACTTTTTTGGATATATTCGCTTTGTGTAATCATAGATCCAACTGTAGGACCTCGTCTGAAAGAGATTAAGGGACCCCCTAACACTCTTGGAGAAATTCCATCATCCCTCTCTACCATCTGCCAATTACGAGAAATTATCTCTTTTATTTTCCCTGACATGGGGGAATAGTCAAAAGTCAAAAGTAAAAATGAATTTATCAGGTTCCTCCTGTTTCGGGTTTTGCCTACTAATGAGAGTGGCCCTATCCAGTTGACGTACCCTTTCGAATGACTCGTCTACTTTAACAGGATCATACCCACGATTAAGAAATCTTTGACGCATTTCTCTAGATTGAGATTCAAAGTCTCTACTATTTGAGTTGTTTCTTTTTAAACGCAAAAATTGACTATACGGAAGGGATTTTTTGACATGATCAGGATGGTAACTATTATTATGCAGGAGAGAATTTGTTGCAGTGGCCTTCCGAAAGCCCTTTGTGATTACTCTATCACCCGACACCTCTATTGTTAGATCCAGAAAAGAGATACGATTTCCTCCCCACTCTCCAGTGAATTGCATATTCATGTCATTGCTTTGTAAATACGACAGAAATTGGTCAAATTTCTCCCTAGTGGATCCCCAAACGACAAGCACATCGTCCACATATCTGGACCATGCCCTCAGGTCACACCTATAGGGATTTCTTTCCCCATAGATGTATATATCTTCCCATTTGGACAAAAATAAATTCGCAAATGTAGGGGCCACCGACGTTCCCATCGCAGTTCCAGATATCTGACGAAACCATTTCCCTCCAAATCTAAATGTGTTATTTTCAAGGACGAAATTTAAACACCGACATAAAAACTCACTTTCCAGGAGATCGCGATATCCCGTTTCAATGAGGATGTCGAAAATCAGACTGACACCCAATCGATGCGGTATCCTATTGTATAGGTTGACCACATCGATGGCTGCCAGCTGATCACCTTCCGACCATCTCATTGCTTCCACCTTTTGTAACACATGAGATGTATCTTTAAGATACGATGGGATCTGGAGGAGAAGTGGTCTAAGGGCATGGTCCAGGTATCTGGAGAGGGGCTCAGTAACTGAACCCCTCCCAGAAACGATGGGCCTGCCGGGGGGATCCACCATGGATTTGTGCACCTTTGGGAGAAAATAAATAACCGGTTTTTTAGGAAAATCTGGGAGTAAATCGTTACCAAGCTTTGTGCTTAAAAAGCCAGCTTGCACTCCACTACGCAGCAGGGAGCGGAGTTTGCCTTGAATCATCAAGGTGGGGTCAGATTTTAACCTAACGTAGGTCGAGGAATCATCAAGCTGTCGTCTGGCCTCTGTTACATATTTTGCTGTTGATTGTACTACAATATTACCCCCCTTATCCGCCTTTTTAATTGTCAGGTCCTGACGATTTTTTAACCATTTTATGGCTCTCCACTCATTTGGAGTAAGATTCTTATCGTCACGAGGGTACAATAAAGCTTTTGTTTCCCTCAACACTTGACGTTGAAATAGATCAATTGCTGATCCTTGTAAAGGCGGATAAGGGGTGGTAGATCTACATGCAACAAAAGATTTCTCTGCACCAGTTACTACTTCCGAAGTTAAATCTTTCCTGGTATTGCCCTCCTCAAAAAGTTCCTGCAAGTCCTTCAATGGTATCTCATCCTCAGGTTGCAGAATGGGCAAAAAGCCAAGTGAGCCTATTGTTGGCTGGGGTGGCTCCTGAGGCTTGTTGCCAAACATTCGATAAATGTTCATCTTACGTATACTTTTATACAGATCTATCTCAAATTTGGTGTAATCAAAAGTCCCTGTGACTACAAAGTTCAGCCCTTTCTCCAATACTTGAACGACGTCAGCTGACAGTTCCACGTCAGAAAGATTAATGACCTGCATTTTGTCAGATATATCCAGATCAACATTTTCATGTACTATTTTTGGGGGAGCCCCTTCCAGGATACTTTCTTTACACATCCTTGCTCCTCTTCCTCTCCTTCTCCCTCTCCTGACTTTTTTCCCCCTAAAGGGGATTTGGGTCTGGGTTTTTTTGGCTTTCTGGCTTCACCCTCAGAATCTGAGCCCGACTCAGACGTCCAATAACCTCTTTTAGGTCTGCGGGGTCTCCCTCTTGGCTTTTTCGGACGACCCTCAGGTTGTGACCACTGGAAGATATTTCCTGACTGGAAATCTTCTTGATCTCTCAGATATTTACCCAATTTTCTCTCCTTCACCTCTCTCTGAATAGGAATCAACTTTTTATCAACTGTATCAACTATACTTTTTAGCTTCTCCCCTGGAGCCACTCTCTGTAACTGCGTCTTGATATCACAAACCTCCTCTGTCACTTTGTCATGCTCTTTTTCAGAACGCTCCAACACTATATCATTAAGCGTCTGGGCAAGTGTCAGGAATGCCGCTTTCCACTTAGTAACAAACTCAGGATCGTCTTTATATTCGGACGGTGCTTTGTAAAAGCGGAAGCCTCTTGAAGCATAACCCTTTTCTTTATAACGCTTAAGGGAGGCTACAGTCCAGAAGAGGCGTACCTCTTTTTCTGAGGCTTTCAGCAGCCTCTGTTCCAGCCTTTTGGAGTTTAATTCTCTATGAACTGGTGTGCTACTGCAGTCGTCAGAGAAATAGGTCTCCCAATCTGATCTTTCCGTAATGAAGGTCTCACTCGGTTCCACCTCAGTGGCTACATTCATGGGTTCCCCCTGATCCTCCTGTGAGCCTTGCTGCATTGGTGCGTCAGGTAATACAGATATTAAATATTCAAACAACCAGAGAAAGAGCAGATGCCTCGCACACAATAATCACTGCTGGGATGCCTATTTAAACAGTAGAGGGCGCTTTACTGTTTAAACTTCCTTCCCGGGACAGGAAGTTCTGTGTAGCTGCAGGAATGGTCTGGAGCCCGAAGAGAAGAAGACCAGGGGATTTGCGCCGGCCGGAACAGGTAATGTATACCCGCTGTATTGCGTCGGTCGTCGGGCATTCGAACGCCGCACTCCCGACCCGCCGGTGACCGAGAAAAATCTTCCGCACGGATGGGTCGACGGGAGCGATCGATTTCGGACGGAAATCCATTGTTCTGTCAGCGGTGTGTGCGGCGATTTCGCAGCCGTTTCGATCACTGTGATCGAAACGGCTGTATATCGGCAGGAGAATCGTTAGGTGTATGGGCCCCTTAAGTGACATGACTGTGTACTCTATACAGTGCTGCAGAAGATATCAGTGCAATATAAATACTAAATAATAGTCCATATTGATGGTAATTTATAACAAAAGTGGAGTCCCCCTATAAAATCCTCCCTCCTTTTTTAGAAAGTTTCATACCCTAAAATCAGGGGAAAAAATGAATGCCGCCAGAATGCCTGCAGCAGCCCCTGCTCTCACTTACCTCCCGTTCTCCAGCACCGCACTTCTACCTCCAACCTCCGGGTGGTGATGTAACTCTGTGGTGAGACTGATGACGGCGATCTCACCAGAGTGAATCAGAGACTCAGAGGACAGGAAGGAGAACGGCTACCGACGTTTGGATCCCCCAGGAGGTGAATAAAATACTCTGCATAGATCTCCCGGCGGCTAGCCTGAGAGTAGCTCGGGATTACCGTCAGGGAGGTAAAAGGACAAACTATAGTGAGAGGTATATGGAGGCTGCCATGTTTATTTCCTTTTAAACAATACCAGTTGCCTGGCTGTCCTGCTGATCTACCTGGCTGCCGTAGTGCCTGAATCACACCAGAAACAAGCATGCAGCTAATTTTGTCAGATCTGACAATGTAAGAAACACCTAATCTGCTGCATGCTTGTTCTGGGTCTATGGCTAAAAGTATTCGAGGCAGAAAATCAGCAGGACAGCCAGGCAACTAGTATTGATTAAAAGGAAATAAATATGGCAGCCTCCATATTCCTCTCACTTCAGTTGTCCTTTAAGAGAAGTAAGAGAAGCACAGAAGCGGCAGCCGAGATTGTGGACATAAGAGTAGTCTGCCTGTCTGGGAATCCTCAGGATACGGTGTGAACTTTACACAACGTGTTCATAGCTGTTAAGTAAACCAAGTTTGTCCTTGAACTTGTTGATTTAGGCATAAGTACACCTAGCATTGGATTTTCACTGCAGTCTTCCAGCCACACAGCAAAGACCTCACAACCTTTCCAATGCTGATCATGCCACCTGTGCCTTCCTGTTACCACTGCTGCTGGTTCTACGCAGCTTCCTTCTTTCTTTCTTTGTACTATGTACAGAGGCTTTGGGGATGCTGGGACCTTCTGCCCTGTTCAGACTGCAAAAAGGAAAGCACAGGCTGACTCCATTTGAGCAGACTTTAGTCTCTAGCACTGACAGTCCGCAGTGCAAGAAGTGGGCTTCTGACCTGGTACTTTGTTTTTTTCTTTTCTTTGTTTTTTTGTTTTTTTTATGCAGACAAGTGACAGGATCCCCCAGAAAACTGGCCTAAGCTTACTTCAGGGTTATAAAACAATGACTATGGTAAGGAATAAATTGTTAGCTCCCCCAAGGCTAGTCAGTGACATAATGTACTCTGTAAAGTGCTGCAGAAAATGTCGTTGCTGTATAAATACATACAGTAACAATGATATGGTAGGACATTAGACTGAGTATGGTAGGATTACAGAGTAATCAAGCAGCTTGGGATGACCCAAGTCACTAGAACAGTTTATGGAACGAAAAGAGACCGAAAATGCCCTTCTACTAAAAAGCAATGCTTGGTGTGACTTGCCTTCTTAACCCCCCTGGCGGTCAATTAAATCCGCCAGGGAGGCAGCGCAGCACTATTTTTTTTATTTTTTTTAGCCTAGCGCTAGCTACATGATAGTTGCTGAGCAGCGGCATCCCCCCTCCGATCGCCTCCGGCAATCAGGCCCATCAGGAAATCCTGTTCTGAACGGGATTTCCCTTAGGGCTTCCCCCGTCACCATGGCGACGGGCGCGATGGCGTCACCGACGTCAGAGGGCATCCCGATCCACCCCTCAGCGCTGCCTGGCACTGATTGGCCAGGCAGCACACGGGGTCTCGGGGGGGCACCCTCTAACGCGGCAGGTAGCGGCGAATCGGCGCGGAGCAGCAGCGATCGTAGGTAACACGCAGATAGCAAATTGCTAGCTGTGTGTATGAAAAAAAATTATGCAAATCGGCTGAGCGGGGCCTGAGAAATCCTCTGCAGCGGCTTACCCAGTGTCCAGCACGGGGTTACTGCTAAGGAGGTTAAAGGAGAACTGTAGGGAGAAGTATGTGGAGGCTGCCATATTTATTTCCTTTTAAAGAGGAGCTGTTAGGTATAAGGTCTCAGAGAAAATAAACACATATATCAGTAGCTAAAGATTGGCTGTACTTACATTACATATGCATTTCACTGTCCACGTTTGGATTTCACAGAATTTGTATATAGTATATGCAGAGATAGATGCTCCTGACAGCTCATGGCAGGCTCCATGTTTTTCTGTCAAATGTGTCCTCATGTCCTGCCTGCTTCCTGATCACAGATAAGTTCCTACTTGAACAACACAGTGTGCAGTGAATATTAATGAGCCATGTGGCTAGGAACAATAGCTGACTCCTGCAGTGTACTCTGCCCGAGATTTATCAGTGCTATGCGATTACAAGCTGCTGTAACGTCTCATTAGCAGCCGAGGGGAGAGCCCCAGAATGCTTTGCAGTATGGTATGCGGCTTGCGTCTTCTTAAGAATAACAGACTTGCTGATAAGCACACATCAAAGGTAACTGAGATTTTTATCTTCACTAATGGCTTTTGGGCTTCCCTCTAAACTGTTTAACACAGGAGAATAGAGGTTTAAATTAGCTTCTGCAGCCTGACAGTTACTCTTTAAGCAATACCAGTTGCTTGGCTAACTTGCAGATCCTGTGCCTCTAATACTTTTAGTCTTATGCTGGGCATACACGGCGCGATTATTCCTTATCAATCGAGCCGCTGATGGCTCGACTGATAATTTCTGACAGGTCTGATGACCCGCCGGATCGATTCCCCGCTCGATCCCCGCGGGCGGACAATAGCGGGGAATCGAGCGGAAGATAAGGAGCGCCCGCGGGACGAGCGGGAATCAATCCGGACAGGTTATTACACTGAATGCTGCACAGATCTAGGAAACCTGCTGACAGCAGGAAGTCACATGATCAACTGTGCAGCAACTGAAAATACAGAGAGGAAAATAATAGCATTTGTAGAAGGCAGAAAATGATTAGTCATTTTAAAAATGTTGTTATGACTGGAAGGTAACTCAAAATTTTACGCACAGCAGCCTTTGGTAGCAGAACATGATGGAAAGCTATTACATCTAGCAAGTATATACTATGCAGTGCTGGCCTAGGTATACTGTATATTTAAGACTTTAAAAGATTTAACTTAACCACTTGAGGACCCACCCTTTAGCCCTCTTAAGGACAAGCGCTGATTTTTGTGATCTGTGCTGGGTGGGCTCTGCAGCCCCCAGCACAGATCAGCGTGCATGCAGAGCGATCAGATCGCCCCCCTTTTTCCCCACTATGGGGATGATGTGCAGGGGGGTCTGATCGCTCCTGCTACTACCTGTCCCCCCGGTGATCGGGGCTGCACAGGACGCTATCCGTCCTGTGCAGCCTGTGACAGGATGTCCGCTGTCACATGGCGGCGATCCCCGGCCAATCAGCGGCTGGGGATCGCCGATCTGCCTTACGGCGCTGCTGCGCAGCGGCGCCGTACAATGTAAACAAATGTCTCCTGCGTTTACATTTAGTCTACAAGAAGGCAGATGGAGGCTGGCACTTCCAAAAATAAGCTCTTTTATTGAAAGATTAAAAGCATGTGGCTATACGGCGACAGCCCGCTGTTTCAAGACTCAGCCCTTCTTCAAGCCGAAGTATCCACCTTGAAGAAGGGCTGAGTCTTGAAACAGCGGGCTGTCGCCGTATAGCCACATGCTTTTAATCTTTCAATAAAAGAGCTTATTTTTGGAAGTGCCAGCCTCCATCTACCTTCTTGTTTGCTGCAGCTGGATCCCATAGTGCGGGGAACCTTTGAGGCTTGGGCACCCTATCCCTCTCGTCAGTGAGTGCCACTCTTTTTATCTTTACATTTACACTTAGTCTGTGAGCCGCGATCAGCGGCTTGCAGGCTATTCACGGAGACCCGCTCCGTGATCTAACAGGAAACGGTCGCTCGCGCGGCCTTTCCTAATTAGGGAGGCACCTGGCGATGCAGATCTGCGTCGCTGGTCCTCCAGCTACCACTTTGCCGCCGCACGGTATGAGTGTGCGGTCGGCAAGTGGTTAAAGCATAACTGTAAAGAGAGGGATATGGAGGCTGACATATTTATTTCATTTTAAGCAATACCAGTTGCCTGGCAGCCCTGCTGATCTATTTGGCTGCAGTAGTATCTGAATCATACCAGAAACAAGCATGCAGCTAGTCTGATCTGCAGCATGCTTGCTCAGGGTCTATAGCTAAAAGTATTAGAGGATCAGCAGGACAGCCAGGCAACTGGTATAGCTTAAAAGGAAATACATATGGCGGCCTCCATAGAACTGTCGCTTCAGTTGTCTTAATAATTTCTCTGTATGGCAACAGTCCATCGCTTGTTAGACAGAACAGCTGTAAATTGCCGCCACTTCCCTCTGCAGTGGGTGCATCATTGATGCAAGCAGGATCAGTACGAGTTATATCTCATCAGACATCAGAAATGTCTGTTCACACCTTATGAGCAGCCACACGCAATTCATTTCCCTGTCAGTACACCCAAGCTGCCATCTGAGTCACACAAAGCAAAGATGAAAGCTGCTATTTGCTGAAATCTTTACTAAACCTATAGGTTTACTTTAAAGGATACCCGAAGTGACATGATGAGATAGACATATGTACAGTGCCTAGCACACAAATAACTATGCTGTGATCCTTTTTTCTGTGTCTGCCTGAAAGAGTTAAAATATCAGGTATGTAGGTGGCTGACTCAGTCCTGACTCAGACAGGAAGTGACTACGGTGTGACCCTCACTGATAAGAAATTCTTCTTTTTATCTCTTTCCTGCTCTCAGAAGCCATTTTCTGCTAGTAAAGTGTTTTGTAGTTGGAATTTCTTAACAGTGAGGAACACACTGTAGTAACTTCCTGTCTGGACTGAGTCAGCCACTTACATACCTAATATTTAACTCTTTCAGGCAGAGAAGGAAAGAAAAAGGGAACACAGCATAGTTATTTGCGTGCTAGGCACTGTACATACACATCTATCTCATGTCACATGTCACTTTTGGTAACCTTTAAAGCAGCAGGGACAGCCATACTATCCCAGGAAAAACACATACCCACATTTATACATACATATATATATATATATATATATATATATATATATATATATATATATATATATATATATATATATATATATATATATATATATATATATATATATATATATATATATATATGATACATACTTGTTTTACTTACATAACATATGTATTGTAATGTGGACGTTTTGAATTCAGTGAATTTTATAAGGAAAATAAAGAGAAAACTGTTCCAGGCATTTTCCATCTTTACTGCCTCTAACGGAAGCCAATCCTGATGTAATTTCCTCCCTCTTACTCTTTTTCTCCCCTTAGAATCTACAATGTCACATCTAGCTTGTTTTCTAAACACATGAGCACAGCATAGATGGTATTCCAGCAGCTTCTGCAGAGGGGTGAGGTGTATTTCCCTTCTCAGCCTTGTGTCACACTGAACTGCCCTCAGCCAATCAGTGAGGAGCAGGAATGTGGGAGGGGAGATAACAAGCTTCCCTCTCCCCAGAAATGTATCAGAATAGAGCCAGGTTGACCGAGATAAGATTTATAACAGCAGAAACATTTATGATGTTATTGGAATGCTTGCAATGCAGACTGCATGTAGACTACATAATAAACACAGAGCAGTGGATAAATGGGATTAGATTTTGTGGCTGACAATCCTGCTTTAACCAAAATATTAGTTGCAGAGGTCAGGCGGATGTGACGCACCCGGCTGCCTAGCACCAATCTGGATGGCCTGACCCCTGGGCAGCATTGTACACTGAACTGGAATCCATAGTTCTAGTTAGAGAAGACCTCCTTGCTGACACAGTCGTGTCCCCTCTACAAGATCTGCTGCATCCTCACCAACAGCTTCCTTACCCAAGTTGTTGCGATACCTCAGCTGGTTGCGAATACTGTACAGGATCACATGCTTCTCATATTCCTTCTGAGAGTTCCCCAGGCTCTGCAAAAATAAAGTTTATAAGACCTTTTATCTGGCTTGTAATATTTATTCCACACAGTCAATAAGAGGCTACTTGTTGCTAATGGCGTTTTTTTCAGCCAGTGGATAGAGGGGGAGGGGAAGTTTTGCTGACCGCCCATGTAGAAGTCCAATGGAGCCACTCTTGGATAATCTTGTCAACTGCTGTCCTCTATGAAGTTGAATGGATTTATTGCAACAGATTGTTTAGCTAGGCTGTCAAACTAGGTAGAAACAGTATAATCGCCCAGTGTTTTGATTGCTCAGTGTATGCGCAGTCTGAGGGTTTAGGATCCATCTACAACAGTGATGGCTAACCTGGGCACTCCAGCTGTGGTGGAACTACAGGTCCCATGAGGCATTGCAATACTCTGACAGCTCCAAGCATAACTCCGGGAGGCAGAGGCATGATGGGATTTGTAGTTTTGTCACAGCTGGAGTACCAAGGTTAGCCATCACTGATCTATACCTTATCAAGTGCATGTGACAAAGAGCACAGGGAGATTGACACGTCATGCGTTTCTTGCTAGGGTGCTCCATTCATTGCATAAAGAAACACTTCTGAGCTTTCAGGCTGTGTCCCAGACATTTGGCATACAATTGCTGAAACTATATCTATGTTTGGTCTAGTAAACGTATTGCTTGATAACACCTGGGACTGATTTTCACATGATCTCGCCAGTGTACCAGAGAAAGTAGTAAAGATCTGATACTTACCCGGAGCTTCCTCCAGACCCATGCCGTCCTCCCCCAGTCTGCCGTTCCGCCTTGATAACAGCTCAGTCACGTTTAGTTTGGGTCTTCTGCGCATGCGGTCCATGCATGCGCAGAAGACCCAGACTGGACACGACTGAGCTGTTATCAAGCTGATCGTGACTGAACGGCAGACCGCAGGAGGATGACGTGGGTCTGGAGGAAGCCCCTGGTAATTATCAGATCTTTACTACTTTAGATCTCTGGTTCACTTTAAGCTAGCCACATATCTAGTGATTCTGATTCAATCGACAAAGCTATCAACTTTATTAAAGAGAACCCGAGGTGTGTTTAAAGAATGTTATCTGCATACAGAAGCTGGATCTGCCTATACAGCCCAGCCTCTGTTGCTATCCCAAACCCCACTAAGGTCCCCCTGCTCTCTGCAATCCCTCATAAATCACAGCCGTGCTGTGAGGCTCTGTTTACATCTGTAGTGTCAGTCTCAGCTGCTCCCCCGCCTCCTGCATAGCTCCGGTCCCTGCCCCCGTCCCTTCCCTCCAATCAGCAGGGAGGTAAGGGATGCAGGCGGGGACTGGAGTTCTGCAGGAGGCGGGGAGAGCAGCAGACTGACACTATAGAGATAAACACAGCCAGCTCTGACAAGCTGTTTGTCAGCAGCACGGCTGTGATTTATGAGGGATTGCAGAGTGCAGGGGGACCTTAGGGGGGTTTGGGATAGCAACAGAGGCTGGGCTGTATAGGCAGATCCAGCCTCTGTATGCAGATAATATTCTTCAAACCCACCTCGGGTTCTCTTTAAGGAATAGACTTCTGAATGGTTGAAAGCAGCTCAACTAGTAGCCCACACCCTACAAAAGATATCATGTGCGATTAACCTCCACATTCGATCCGATCGATGTTGTGACTCCGTACTCTGAATGCAAAAATTGATTCAGAGTCGATCGAGTGACATGAGAACCGTAGCCAATTCCTGTGCGATTGACTGATATTTTGCATCCTACTCGATCAACTAAGCTGCTCGATTCGACATAAAATCAACCACTTTTCAACGATTGGGAATTCTGTAACACACTCGATTCTATAAAATGATTGAATCTAATGGTTGTTCGTACAACCCAATTGCTAGCTATATGGCCTCCTTAAACTGGTGCTATGTGGCTAGTCTAGTTGAGGGAATCCAGGGGGAAACCTCATAGACCACCGGCCGCTTCCTGCTCTGCAGCAATTTGGTTGAAACTAATTTGTAAGAAATAAGGGACCCCTTTTGAAACACTATCCCCACCCCCAACTAAATAGGTTTATTGAAGTTGCATGAGCAGAGTTGGTAATCCAAGCAAGTCCACTGGTGAGGGTGCTGTTGTGAAAATGTTAGGGCTCACAGCCACTACCAGCCTTTTCAAAGTACTAGTGGTTTGTAAAGCTCTTGCGAATGCAATGGTATGGGTGATTTTTAAAAAATCCCATCCCTATAGTGGGATCACACCCATAGGGCTTGATTCACAAAGCGGTGCTAACTGTTAGCACGCCTATGAAAACTCCCTTAGCACGTCTAAACAAGCTTTTCACGCATAAAACTTTACGCGCCCAAAACTTTATGCGCCCAAAACTTTATGCGCCCAAAACTTTATGCGCCCAAAACTTTACGCGCGTAATGCACAAAACGCAGGGCGCTCCGCGCGAAGTGCCCATTAAAGCCTATGGGACTTAGCGCGCGTAAAACTTTGCGCACGCAAAGTTAGCGCGCGATCTGATTGAGAAATCCGGTGCTAACCTACATAGCACCCTGGTTAGTGCGTCTAAAGACTTTAGAGGTGCTAAGTAGGTTAGCACCGCTTTGTGAATCACGCCCATAGAATTACATTAGCAAGAGCTTTTCAAATCACAAGCACTTAATAATGTGCTGCTAGTGGGTTCCAGGCCTAAAGGCCCATACACACGTCAGACTATTGCGAACGACGGGTCGTTTGAACGTCCCGTCGTTCAGTCGTCCGCACGCCAAATCGGGGGTGTGTACAGACTGTTGTTCGGGTGATAAGACTGGTCTTGAGCGATCCGACCCGTCGTTCGCAAAAGTCCGACGTGTGTATGGGCCTTAAGAGTTTGTTTAATCGGACAGTGTTTGCTACTGGATCACCCATTTTTTACAAATTAGTAGTTGTGACCAAACTGCCACGAGCAGGGAAAACTTTCCCACTGGGTCCCCTCAACTAATCTAGCTATGATCTATCAATAGTGATGTGATAGCACAGACCAGGAGGGTGATTGATGGTCACAGGACAGGCACACAGAGGGACAGGGGCAGGTACGAGTGGTAATGGAGGGCAGTAGTGGCAGGATTGGGGCTGGCTGGTCACAGGACTGAGGAGGGAATAGTGAGGGCAGGGCAGGCACTGGCAGGAACAGGGGCATGTACTGGTGGGGAAAGAGGACAGCAGTGGCAGGAATGGCTGGCCACCGGACAGAAGAGGAAATTGTGAGGACAGGGCAGACACAGGGGCATGTCCTGGTGGTGACAGGGGGCAGTAGTGGCAGGAATGGCTGGTCACAGGATATGTGGGGGTAATGATGATGATGGGGGCATGTACTGGTGGGGACAGAGGGAAGTAGTGGCAGGGAGAGGACAGGGATGGCTAGTCACATGACTGAGCAGGGAATAGGGAAGACAGGGCAGGCCCTGGCCAGAACATGTGACAGAGGGCAGGAACAGGACAGGGATGGCTGGTCACTGGAGAGAAGAGGTGATAAGGAGAACAGTGCAGTCAATGATGATGATGGTGACAGGGGGCAGTGTGGCAGGGACAGGATATGAGGGATGATGATGATGGCAGGGGCAGTGTGGCAGGGACAGGATATGAACGGTGATGATGCCGATGATGACAGGGGCAGTGTGGCAGGGACAGGATATGAGGGCTGATGATGATGACAGGGGGCAGGGACAGGATATGAGGGGTGGTGATGATGATGGCAGGGGCAGTGTGGCAGGGACAGGATATGAGGGGTGATGATGCCGATGATGGCAGGGGCAGTGTGGCAGGGACAGGATATGAGGGCTGATGATGACAGGGGACAGTGTGGCAGGGACAAGATATGAGGGCTGATGATGATGACAGGGGGCAGGGACAGGATATGAGGGGTGGTGATGATGATGACAGGGGCAGTGTGGCAGGGACCGGATATGAGGGGTAATGATGACAGGGGGCAGTGTGGCAGGGACAGGATATGAGGGGTGATGATGATGACGACAGGGGGCAGTGTGGCAGGCACAGGATATAAGAGGTGATGATAATGACAGGGGGCAGTGTGGCAGGGACAGGATATGAGGGGTGATGATGATGACAGGGGCAGTGTGGCAGGGACAGGATATGAGGGGTGATGATGATGACAGGGGGCAGTGTGGCAGGGACAGGATATGAGGGGTGATGATGGTGACAGGGGGCAGTGTGGCAGGGACAGGATATGAGGGGTGATGATGACTGGGGGCAGTGTGGCAGGGACAGGATAGGAGGTGTGATGATGATGACAGGGAGCAGTGTGGCAGGGGCAGGATATGAGGGGTAATGATGACAGGGGGCAGTGTGGCAGGGACAGGATATGAGGGGTGATGATGATGACAGGGGGCAGTGTGGCAGGGCCAGTATATGAGGGGTGATGATGATGGCAGGGTGCAGTGTGGCAGGGACAGGGTAGGAGGGGTGATGCTGATGACAGAGGGCAGTGTGGCAGGGGCATGTACTGGTGGTGGTGACATGGGGCAGGGACAGGATATGAGGGGTGATGCTAATGACAGGGGCAGTGTGGCAGGGACAGGATATGAGGGGTAATGATGGCAGGGAGCAGTGTGGCAGGGACAGGATATGAGAGGGGTAATGATGGCAGGGACAGGATATGAGAGGGGTAATGATGGCAGGGACAGGATATGAGAGGGGTAATGATGGCAGGGACAGGATATGAGGGGTAATGATGACAGGGGGCAGTGTGGCAGGGACAGGATATGAGGGGTAATGATGGCAGGGAGCAGTGTGGCAGGGACAGAATATGAGAGGGGTAATGATGGCAGGGACAGGATATGAGAGGGGTAATGATGGCAGGGACAGGATATGAGAGGGGTAATGATGGCAGGGACAGGATATGAGGGGTAATGATGACAGGGGGCAGTGTGGCAGGGACAGGATATGAGGGGATGATGCTGATGACAGGGAGGGAGATTGGTGACAGAACAGGCACTGGTAGTGACCAGCACAGCAGGGAGGGCACTGGAGGTGAGAGCTGCAGGGGGGTGTCAGGCAGAGCACTGATAATGGTGATTGCAGCACACGGCACTGCTAGAGGCACAGGAAGGCAATGCTTGCTGCTCACAGGACGAGTAACTGACAGGACAGGGCAGCTCAGGGATCGTTGGTCTCCCAGCAGCCGCTCCCCCTCCTCACCTGGCGGACATTGGCCGGCAGTTTGGCCCAGGGGTAGTTTTGCCGGATGTGGAACTCCACGTCTATGTTCATGGTTCCGGCCGGGCCGCGCCCCCGGTGTCACCCCGTCATGTCTCCGCCACCCCCTCCCGTCTCTCCAAGTTGCTCTCGGTAGGAAGTTACTTCCTCATTGGATACCAGTCAGAAGAAAGTTACTAGCGTCACTTCCTGCGGGGCGGAGCTGCGGTGAGCCCGCCCACTCATCACTGTTCACTAGAGAGCCAGCTTTCCTCTCAGTCACCTGAGGAGTAAGGAGGCGGCCATTTTCCCGAAGACCAAATGTCACAATACTGTGTGAGGCAGATAGAGCAGCTTACATCACGTGACTGTGTTCTCCTGTAACTGCACCGTCCCCATATCTGGTCAGCAATCACAGGAGAAATAGGAGTGTCCTACCTAGATGGCCATGTCATGTAGGGATGAAGTGGTGCTGAGAAGAATGAGGTCATACAGGTAGCAGGAAAAAAGGGTGCTGACTGAGGGTGGACAAAAAGGCCGCCTTTAATGCAATTATTGTTAATACGGCAAAAAAGAAATAAGGGTGCCACAATAAATATTGTTTAAAACAGTATAGTTTTTGAAGTATGTTATCGTTTTAGAAGCTTGCGACGTAATAGATTTTGTCATATTATTTCGTTTGTATGTACAAATTTTTAAGTTCTCAAAGATTAATATGTGTAAAAGGGTGTTTCTGCAGAGGGAGTCGTTAGTGTTAGGTACCACCAAGGGGAGTGGGTGGGGTTAGGCACCACCGGGGGGGGGGGGGGGGGGGTTAGGACTATGCACCACCGGGGGGTGGTTAGGGTTAGGCACCACCAGGGGAGTGGTTAGGGTTAGGCACCACCGGGGGGTTACGGTTAGGCACCACCGGGGGAGGGGGGGTTATGGTTAGGCACCTCGGGGGGGGGGGGGGGGGGGGTTAGGGTTAGCTACCACCAGGGGAGTGGTTAGTTTTAGGCACCTCCAGGGGAGGGTTCTGTGTGAGGGTAGGGTTGGGTTGAGCTGTATTGTTGAATTACGTAACAATATTTAACATTAATATATTTTCGTTATTATTTCTTGTCTGTTTTTACAATGGTATTTATCGTTAACCAAGTTTGACAACAATGTTTATCGTTATCAGATTTCGTTATCCAGCCTGGCCCTTTTTTCATGCACGCGCAGCATTGGATAGGTTGGGAGCTGGAAAAGCTGAGGAAATCCACTTGCCGGCCAAGCAGCAGTAATCAGGTGTTGCTGCTCACAGTAAAGACTTGCTGCATGTTTCTATTGGGAGTGATAACACAGGGTTTTTGCTGCTGTTTGGCCAGCAGGTGGATTTCCTCAGTTTTTACACCTCCCAGTCCGACACTGTGCACGCGTCCTAAATTATGGTGATTAGAAGTCCCTGTTTACCTGGGACATGTCCTAAAACTAGGGGCCCCCATCCCGGGCACAGATATGTCCCAGATGGGCAGTCGAATGTCTCAGCCGCCAGACTCTATGGTGGCACAATTGTCTTCCGTGCTCTGAAAACATTGGCCCACCTGTAGATCAGAGGCAAAGCTGTGTGTGTGTGTGTGTGTGTGTGTGTGTGTGTGTGTATATGTGTGTGTGTGTGTGTGTGTATATGTGTGTGTGTGTATATGTGTGTGTGTGTGTTTATATGTGTGTGTGTTTGTGTGTGTGTGTGTGTGTGTGTGTTTATATGTGTGTGTGTGTGTGTGTGTGTGTGTGTGTTCTGACTCCCTGTCTTTCTTCTTTTGTGTCCACCCTTAACTGTTTCTGGGCGGCATACTTAGATTTGTGATGGAGGAAAGAATAATCCAGATGCTTCCAGAATCATTCTCAAGCCCAACATTTCTGCATACGGACCCTCTAAACCAGCATACCTCCCAACTTTTTGAGATGAGAAAGAAGGACACTTAACCTGCTGAGCGGTCTGGACGAGCTCAGCTCCTCCAACACCGCCAGAGGCTGCCGCTCAGGCCCTGCTGGGCCGATTTCCACCAAATAAAAAGCAGCACACGCAGCCGGCACTTTGCCAGCCGCGTGTGCTGCCTGATTGCCGCTGCAGCGCGGCGATCCGCCGCGTGCAGCGGCGAAAGAGGGTCCCCCCAGCCGCCCGAGCCCAGCGTAGCCGGAACAAACAGTTCCGGCCAGCGCTAAGGGCTGGATCGGAGGCGGCTGACGTCAGGACGTCGGCTGACGTCCATGACGTCACTCCGCTCGTCGCCATGGCGACGAGGGAAGCGAAACACGGAGGGCCGCTCGTTGCGGCCTTCCGTGTTATTTCTTGCCGCCGGAGGCGATCGGAAGATCGCCTCCGGAGCGCCCTCTAGTGGGCTTTCATGCAGCCAACTTTCAGTTGGCTGCATGAAATAGTTTTTTTTTTATTTAAAAAAAACCCTCCCGCAGCCACCCTGGCGATTTAATCAGAACGCCAGGGTGGTTAAGCCATGCCCCTGTCACACCCCTGATGATCACACCCCCACCACACCCCTAGTCGCGCATACCATAAAGATTTCATAAGAAAAATATGTTGCTTTAGAATTCAAACCACACAGGTCCTTTCTATCCTGGTTCATTTTCCTTCATATTAACATTTTAAAATTAGTAATATATCAATTTAAAGGATGGGAATAAAGTTTAGAGTCAATCAAACACATCTTTAGCAGAGAAATATATATATTTACATAAAAAAGAGGGACAAAGTCCTGAAAGATGAACAAATGAGGAGGAAAGAGGGACAGAGGGACAGGGCTCCCAAAGAGGGACTGTCCCTCCAAAAGAGGGACAGTTGGGAGCTATGCCAGGGCTGTCAAACTCAAATAAAAAAGTGGGTAGAAATTGAGCTCTAGGACCAAGTCGCGGGCCGACCTTAATGTCTAGCAGCCACCTCTCTCCCTTATAAAGTTCCCTGGTGTCTAATACCCCCCTCCTTCCCCTATACAGTTACCTGGTGTCTAGTGGCTCTCCTTCCTCCACTATAGAGTTCCCTGGTGTCTAGTGGACCTCCCTCATCATACAGTTTACTAATGTCTAGTGGCCACCGCCTCCCTTATAAAGTTCCCTGGTGTCTAATAGCCCCCCTCCTTTCCCTATACAGTTCCCTGGTATCTAGTGCTTTCCCCCTCCCCCATATGGCTTCTCTGGTGATCTAGGTCTTACCCTCCAGTATAGCGTCTCTGGTGGTCTAGTGTGTGCCGAACATAATGCAAAGAGGGAAAAACACCTCAGGGCCAAATCTGATGGCTAAGAGGGCCAGATGTGGCCCAGTTTGACATGTATGCTCTAAACGTATCCAACAAGCACTTGTGTTTTTTGTTCTTGTGGCCGCACTCCTGTTCCTGTACAAGGGCTGGTGTACTGCGCAGGATTGAGGACAGTCTGCACCTATGCAGTAGCAGAAGCCGCTCATGTATGAGCAGCTTTGTGGTATAGCAGAGTTGTGGATCAAATTCCCGCATGCAGATGTCATAATTATTTGTGAGTGGTTTCTTATTGTGTCTTGAATTTATTAGGATGGCTTTGTAAAAAATATATGTATCAGCAGCCAATCTCTGATCCTGTCCTAGATATATTTTTCAATGTTAATCTGTGTTGGTATGTAATGTAATATTCCATGCCTGCCTCCTGACATTTTCTCTAATGCCTGGATTCCTCTCTTCTTAAAGAAAATCTGTATTAAGAATAAAACGTCCCTGGGGGGATACTCACTTCGGGAAGGGGGAAGCCTCCGGATCCTATCAAGGCTTTCCCCATCCTCCTCTGTCCCACGACGGTGGTCAAACAGCTCCCTGTATGGCGGGGATGTAAATATTTACTTTCCTAGCTCCGGCGCAGTAGCGGCTCTCGGCTCTGAAATAGGCGGAAATCGTTGATCCTAGTCTGGTCCGCTCTACTGCACAGGCGCAAGTCTCTTGCACCTGCGCAGTAGAGCGGACCTGACTAGCATTTCCGCCTATTTCCTGTAAATATTAAACAGCCTGACAAATTGTCGGCTGTGCCTTTCCGAGGGGCAGACAGAGCCCACTGTGGGATGCAGGAAGACGGAGGAAGCCTCGATAGGCCCCTCAGGGGTATTTTTTTTTTTAATGCAGAGTCTCTTTAAGTGTTAAAGTGGTATAAAACCCAGCATTTCTTCTTTGCTCTAAAAGTTTATTTACAGCATATAATATACTACCACAATTTTTTTTAAAGCAGAACAGCATTCAAAGGGTTTAAACACTGGACTTACTTTTTCAATAGAATGCTCCCTGCAGGGAGATCCGCATCTGAACCGGTGATAACATTATCTTGTGTTTACTTAAGTGTAGCAGAGAGGAATGTAAACATTCCCTGACTGTGCAGAAACTCCTTCTAATGTGTCCAGAACTGATACACTGCTCAGAAATCATTGCTGGGTACATTATAATATAAATACAACAGTTATGAATAAAATGCAATGGCAGCTTTCAGAGCAAATAAAACTGTACTTTGGGAACTACAAATTTTTAAATGAATAATAATGCCTATGCACAAAATCAAATATGATAACTGTATGGAATGTAAAAAGTAGGAAATGCATTTTTATTGATTATTATGTCAGTCCGATCTGATTTCCCTTGTCCTACCAGTTATCCCCCGATTCTTTTAAAGAATCTGCCCCCCCATACAGCACGTGGTCCCCCACCCCTCATTCCTTGCACCATGAGCGCAGTAGGGAGCAGTTGTAATATACTCACGCAGCACAGCATCTACGCCGTGCATATTACAACTGCCTTTTAGTATATTAGAGGATTCACGCATTGCTGGAGAGAAATCATTATTCTCTCTAAAGGTGGCTCTGACACCTTCTCTATATTTCATATCGAATGCATAATAACTAACTCATATACAGTGTCACAATGTCCCAGCCAAGCATAGGGTTAAACCTTTCCAGCTATCACTTTCAGCAGAACACAGAGTTAATTAACTCAGCTCTGTCGTTCACCCCTGCTGATTGGCCATAAATCAGTTGTTGGCAAAACTTGTATGAAGCAGGCTCTTACCAGCCTGACAGTCTCCAAACTGTGCAAGAAGCTTCAAATATATTTTTATCTGTGTTTTTCTACACAACTGGTCTGACAAACAGATGAATTCCCTATAAACCTAAAAAAATTATTTCTTCATATTTCATGCGTTTTATAGCTGCTGGGAATATGCTAGACATTTTTACAGAAGTTGTTAAGCTCAGCCTGACACACGTTCTGGGAAATTGCCAGGCGGATCGGACCTCCAGTGACTGAGCGATACAAGCTTTCAGACGTACTGTACAATTCCTGTTTAATATGAGTAAATTCTTTATGCCAGATTTCGTCCTTTCTTAAAGGGGGCTGGAGTTTCCCCCTCTGGCAAGGAGGGCACCAACTCTTATGTCAGCCCCTCCCAAACCACAATACTCTGGGTTACTCAGAACAAAGACTTATTGGATGCAGCCAAACACGGTATTTTTAACTCTCAGATATTCTTCGTCATTCTCTTTTTTCCTTTATTTCTATCCAACCAGTCCGTTCAACTGCTCAGTATATTTGTCTGGTAGTTTTAATGTGTATTTTTTGTTTATAGGTTTACAATAAAAACTAACGATTTAATTGTTCTAGTTTTTGCCCTTGTTATCTGATTATTCTGATCCATGCTAGAACTCTGGCCTCAAAAGAGACACACTACTGCATTGTCTTATCTTTATAAATTGTTCAGTGTGGGTAGTTAGGTTTCAAATAACTGTAAAATCAATAACGAATACATCTAGTACACAACCAAACAAAAAATTACTGTATATCACAGTTATAATCATCAAAATCCAATATTATATGACCAATCTCTCTGTGCAAATAAAGGTGCAATAATGCAATACTACCTTAACTACTGAAGTAAACACCAGGAATCAGAATATTAAGCATGAAATTTGGGTAATGAAAAACTACCATGCACAGAGTGCTTGTAATATTTGTAATATGCATTAAAAAATAATAAGAATACCTCCAGCAGTCGATGCGTGCACCACAGGTTGAACCCATCACCACTCAAAAACAACATTCTTATGCAATCGATCGTTTTCATAGAAAAAAATGAAAAACTTGATCAATTTGATTGTATTGTGTATGGCCAACTTGAATGTGCCCAAAGAAGAGGTGCCTGAGTTTTTTATCCTATTTTATTGGTAAATCATAAAGTGAATTCTGCAATATGTAATTTGGCCACAAGATGTCGCTATACAGTAATATATTTAGGATAGTGTAATGCAATGGTGCATGCATATGTTTTATTGTACAGGTTTGCTCAGTGTTTTGCTATAATTTGGGCTACAGCTTCACACTCTCTTTCCTTTGAATGTAATGCTTTTTTTGTACTTTGAAGGATAAGTCCCTAATAAACTTGTTTGTATCTTTACCAAGTGCATTTTCAAATTAGAACCGCGCTCCAAATGGTGAAATAAATGCAAAATGTAGGCAGGGGATCGCAAGCAGTAAACGAGTCACTCCACTCCACTCGAATCTCAATGCAAATAGCTGCGCTTCCACATCCAATCAGCCAAACCATGGAGGAAAGGAATCCCCTGAATATAAATAAGTCGCATATAGCCTTAAGTACTGTCAGGACGTATAACACATGAACACCCAACACCCGTGCTGCTACCCCCTTTCCCATGAGAAATCTTTACCTTTTCTCAAACGAATCATCAGGGGGCTCTGTATGGCTGATATTGTTGTCAAACCCCTCCCACAGTGTGATGTCAGGAACATGGTGCTGACATCACACTGTGGGAGCCTTGTTGCCTTGTGGGAAATAACAGCTGTTTCCAACTGCCAAAAAAGCAAGCAGCAGCTACTTCCACTGACATCACCTTCCAGCAGTAAAAATATCACCATGTGATAAAGGTGAGATTGTAAATCAGGAGAGGAAAGATTTTACAATGGGCAAACACTGACTAAATCATTTATACATAATTATTGTAAAAATTAAGCACTTTTGTTCATTATGTTATTTTCATTGGAGTTCCACTTTAAAGAGAAACTCCGACCAAGAATTGAACTTTATCCCAATCAGTAGCTGATACCCCCTTTAACATGAGAAATATATTCATTTTCACAAACAGACCATCAGGGGGCGCTGTATGACTGATATTGTGGTGAAACCTGTCCCACAAAGAAACTCTTGAGTACATACGCTTGGCAGTTTCCTGTCTGTGAACCTTGCTGCATTGTGGGAAATATCTGTTTACAGCTGTTTCCAACTGCCAAAAAAACATGCAGCAGCTACATCACCTGCCAACAGTACAAAATGTCACCATGTAATAAATGTCAGAATGTAAATCAGGGATTTAAAACATTTTACAATAGGCTAACACTGACTAAATCATTTATACATAATTATTGTAAAAATTAAGCACTTTTTTATTACAATATTTTCACTGGAGTTCCTCTTTAAACCTAAACGGCAATCCTTTAGGCTTCTCCCAGCTTGTCTAGTAATGCCCACCATGACAGAACCAGGCAACCCAGATGGATAAAATCAATCCAATAAAGTTTATATTACACAGGCAGGCCGCACACTATGACCGCGGATACAGAGCAGCGCGTCCCGCCAGGTCTGCCTATCATAAAGGTTGCGTCCTGCGTACCTCCTATCTCCACCTTTTACCAAGTGCATTGGTTTATCTGGATGCATGGATGTCTATGTATTGGTTTATGGTTTCTGTCCGGTTCGATCAGTAAATATTTTTTATATATTTTCAGTAAAAATGTCATTCGGTTGTACAGAAGATCCATGGAGGAATAGAACAGCAATATGAAATATGCTAGGAATCAACCAGGGTAATCATTGTGTGTAAGTCCTGCTTTATTATAATTATTGCTTAAAGGATACCTGAAGTGACATGTGACATAATGAGATAGACATGTGTATGTACAGTGCCTAGCACACAAATAACTATGCTGTGTTCCTTTTTTTCTTTCTCTGTCTGAAAGAGTTAAATATCAGGTATGTAAGTGGCTGACTCAGTCCTGACTCACACAGGAAGTGACTACAATGTAACCCTCACTGATAAGAAAATCAAACTATAAAACACTTTCCTAGCAGAAAATGGCTTCTGAGAGCAAGAAAGAGATAAAAGGGGAATTTCTTATCAGTTTCTTTAACTCTTTCAGACAGAGAAAGAAAAAAAGGAACACAGCATAGTTATTTGTGTGCTAGGCACTGTACCTACACATGTCTATCTCATCATGTCACATGTCACTTCAGGTATCCTTTAATTCACATCTCCATACCCTTGCAAGTTTTATACGGGCACTGTAGTAAAAATTTGACAATATATTCACTGACAGATTCAGAATTTACATTTTTCATATATAAGAAAATACATTATGATGTGGTCTTTACTATTATCTTGCTAAATAATAGATTCTCCATAACTCCCAACTGTCCCTCTTTTGGAGGTACAGTCCCTCTTTGGGAGCCCTGTCCTTCTGTCCCTCTTTCCCCCTCATTTGTCCCTCTTTCTATGTAAATATATAAATTTCTCTACTAAAAAAATGTATTTGGTTGACTCTTTATTCACATCTAGCGCTGATCGGAACAGCTGAATTCCGATTTCGTCGAAATTTCGTGTACCGCATGCGAAAACCGAGTTTCGTGTTCCGAATTTTCGTGTTCCGAGTGCATTTCTATTAAATTAAATAGTGTTAACTTCTGCGGTTAATTGTAAAGCCCCCGTACATGCTATCATCACCAAATTTGGCATGTATGTTAAGCGGATGAGTAGGAACATGGTAAAAAAAAATAAAATTGTGAAAAGAGCTTATAGTTTTTGAGCAAATCGATTTCAAAGTTTCATAAGAAAAATGTTTTTTAAACTGTGTAAAATGACACTGCTGCAGAACAGGTTACTGCATTCCGAGTTCTGTATACATATTGTATACATTTCATGAAAACAGACAGCGTGGGGTCCCCCCTCCCAAGCCTCCTTAACCCCTTGTCCCCCATGCAGGCTGGGATAGCCAGAATGCGGAGTCCCGGCCACGTGGGGCTTCGCACCCTGAGCTATACCAGCCCGCATGGTCCATGGTATGGGGGGGCAACCTCCCCCTCTCCCCCAGAGCCCTTGTCCAATCCATGGACAAGGGGCTCTTCCCCACCTCCGGTGCCCCAGGAGGAGGTGGGGGCCGCCGACTTCCTGGGGGGTTCATGGTGCCATCCGGGGTTCCCCTTTAACAAGCGGACCCCGGAAGCCGCCCCCTCCCCAGGAGAAATGAGTATAGGGGTACACGGTACCCCTTACCCATTTCAGCAGAGTTAAAAAAATAAATAAAAACACGACAACGAAAAAAGTCCTTTATTGTTCTAAATTAACCAGGGATACTTACCTTGCAATAATCTCACGCCAGTAACCTCAGGAGTGGTCCCACGCCAGTATCCTCTTATGACATCCCTCCACCCTCCCACACTGACGAACTCCCACCACTGAATGGTCACAGTCAGCCTCTGCATCTGTATAGCAGAGGCTGAGAACACGAAAATTTTGCCTTTAAAACAAGAAATTTCGGCAAACAGTGATGCAATCAAAATGGCCACTGGGAAATCCCCGATCGCTGGAGGCCACACTAGAGTGGCGAAAGCAGTGATTTTTCACATAGATGGTGGGTCCAGGTAACCAGAGCAGGAGGTGCCCTAATCCCCTGGACCCACCCATTCATGTGAAATAACGCGTATTCTGACACTTTGAGGTGGCCTCCGGGGAACGGGGATTCCCCAGCAGCCATTTTGTTTATGACACTGTTTGCCGAAAATTCTTGTTTTAGCAAACAATTTTCGTGTGTCTAGCTTATGCAATACAGATTGCAGAGGCTGTGTACAGCCATTCATCCCCAGGAGTTCTGCAGGATCGGCAGTTGCGCGGGATCTCCTAAGAGGATAGAGGGGTGCACAGCGCAGGAAGGTGGGAAAGTGGGCACAGAGCGGCGGGGAGGGGGGGAAGCCTCCCCTCCCTCACCTAGGGCCCCCCCTTGTGCACTCCCCCCACCTCCAAAATTCCAGCCAGCCAGCGTAACGGCTTACCGAGAGCGATAGCTCTGTGTGCCGCTGGTCTGGTATTCTGCACTGACACTGTCCAATTACGCTCTCGCAGTACTTCCTGTGAGAGCGTAATTGGACAATGCAATGCAGGAGACCAGACCAGCAGCGGCACACAGAGCTCTTCTCTCGGTAAGTGATTCCCGCTCGCTGCCAAGTTTAGGTAGGCAGGTATATAGGTGTCCCCAGTATAGATATACCCAGGTCTATAGGTGTCCCCAGTTTAGGTAGGCAGGTCACCAGTTAGTGGGGGCCCCCATGCTGGAAGGGGGGGCAGTGGGCACAGAGTGGCGGGGAGGAGTGGAAGCCTTCCCCCCCTCCCTCACCTAGGGTCCCCCTTCCGTGCTCCCCCTCCAAAATTGCAGCCAGCAGCGGCAGCGAGCGGGAATCACTAACCGAGAGAAGAGCTCTGTGAGCCGCTGCTGGTCTGGTCTCCTGCATTGCATTGTCCAATTATGCTCTCACAGGAAGTACTGCGAGAGCGTGATTGGACAGTGTCAGTGCAGAATACCAGACCAGCGGCACACAGAGCTATCGCTCTCGGTAAGCCGTTCCGCTGGCTAGCTGGAATTCTGGAGGTGGGGGGAGTGCACAAGGGGGGGCCCTAGGTGAGGGAGGGGAGGCTTCCCCCCCTCCCCGCCGCTCTGTGCCCACTTTCCCACCTTCCTGCGCTGTGCCCCCCTCTATGCTCTTAGGAGGTCCCACGCACCTGCCGATCCTACAGAATTCCTGGGGATGAATGGCTGTAGACAGCCTCTGCAATCTGTATTGCATAAACTAGAAACACGAAAATTGTTTGCTAAAACAAGAATTTTCGGCAAACATAAACAAAATGGCTGCTGGGGAATCCCTGTTCCCCGGAGGCCACCTCAGAGTGTCAGAATACGCGTTATTTCACATGAATGGGTGGGTCCAGGGGATTAGGGCACCTCCTGCTCTGGTCACCTGGACCCACCATCTATGTGAAAAATCACTGCTTTCGCCACTCGAGTGTGGCCTCCAGCAATCGGGGATTTCCCAGTGGCCATTTTGATTGCATCACTGTTTGCCGAAATTTCTTGTTTTAAAGGCAAAATTTTCGTGTTCTCAGCCTCTGCTATACAGATGCAGAGGCTGACTGTGACCATTCAGTGGTGGGAGTTCGTCAGTGTGGGAGGGTGGTGAGATGTCCTAAGAGGATACTGGCGTGGGACCACTCCTGAGGTTACTGGCGTGAGATTATCCCAAGGTAAGTATCCCTGGTTAATTTAGAACAATAAAGGACTTTTTTCGTTGTCGTGTTTTTATTTATTTTTTTAACTCTGCTGAAATGGGTAAGGGGTACCGTGTACCCCTATACTCATTTCTCCTGGGGAGGGGGCGGCTTCCGGGGTCCGCTTGTTAAAGGGGAACCCCGGATGGCACCATAAACCCCCCAGGACGTCGGCGGCCCCCACCTCCTCCTGGGGCACCGGAGGTGGGGAAGAGCCCCTTGTCCATGGATTGGACAAGGACTCTGGGGGAGAGGGGGAGGTTGGCCGCCCCTCTCCTCCAGAGCCCCCCCCATACCATGGACCATGCGGGCTGGTATAGCTCAGGGTGTGAAGCCCCACGTGGCCGGGACTCCGCATTCTGGCTATCCCAGCCTGCATGGGGGACAAGGGGTTAAGGAGGCTTGGGAGGGGGGACCCCACGCTGTCTGTTTTCATGAAATGTATACAATATGTATACAGAACTCGGAATGCAGTAACCTGCTCTGCAGCAGTGTCATTTTACACAGTTTAAAAATCATTTTTCCTATGAAACTTTAAAATCGTTTATTTCAAAAACTATAAGCTCTTTTCACAAATTTTTTTTTTACCATGTTCCTACTCATCTGCTTAATATACATGCCAAATTTGGCGATGATAGCATGTAAGGGGGCTTCACAATTCACCACGGAATTTAGCACAATTGACTTCAATGTAAACACGAATTCGGTACTCGGAATTGCAGAATTTTCGAGTTTCGAGTGCTTACTCAGAACTGCCAAATTCCGATGGCAAACTCGAAATTCGGAATCCGAGAGCTCAGCCCTAAATCACATCCTTTAAATTGATATATTACTAATATTAAAATGTTAATATGATGGAAAATGAACCAGGATGGAAAGGACCAGTGTGGTTTGAATTATGGAAAACATATTTTTCTTATGAATTCTTTATGGTATGCGTGACTAGGGGTGTGGCAGGGGTGTGACGGGGGCGTGATCAGGGACGTGGTTTAAGTGTCCCTCTTTTGCATCTCAAAAAGTTGGGAGATATGGATTCTCTGTGTCCCTGATGTTCAGATCACCCACAGGGGGAGCTAAATGCAGCCTTTCCCTGTTCCGCTCTGTGTCCCTCCCTGTGAAGCTGTGGAAGCAGCGGCTGTGCATTCCAGTAAACTTATAGCACTCAGACATGCACTGCTAATATTACAGATGGTGTTTGTCCAGCACCATCTGTATTTCTAGCAATTTTATAATGAACTAGCTGATTGCCCGGCGTTGCCCGGGAATATATTTGGCTGGTGTCGGCTCCACCCACTTTTTCTAACCCTAACAATTAATCAATGACCAAGTTTGTGAGCTTTGTGGTCTTTGGCATCAATAATTTGTATTGAAATGAAAAAATCTGATGGGTTGTTTGTGGCTCCACCCCCTTTTCTGAATTTGAACCCCAGTCACCCAATGACCAACTGTACCAGGTTTGAGGCCTCTGCCATTAACAGTGCAAGAATGGTAGCAATTAAATATTCCACTTGAAAAGCAATAGGTGAAGCTTTATACACTATTGTAGGCTCCACCCACTTTTCTGAATATTAATCCCATTCACTGAGTGAGCAACTGTGCAAAGTTTAAGAACCCTCCAATTAACAGTGTAAGAATGGCTGCAGTTTACATTTTCCCAGTGAAATTTGTATTTGTCTCCACCCACTGATGACCCGGCATTGCCCGGGTATGTATTTGACAGGTGTTGGCTCCTCCCACTTTTTCTAACCCTAACGCACAAACACTCAATGACCAAGTTTGTGAGCTTTGGGGTCTTTAGCATCAATAATTTGTATATTCCCATAGAAATTAAACAAATCAGATTGGCTGTTTGTGGCTCTGCCCCTCTCCAGCATTTGAACCCCAGTCACCCAATGACCAACTGTAGCAGGTTTGAGGCATCTGCTATTACCAGTGTAAAAATGGCAGCAATTGAAATATTCCCCTTGAAAATCGACAGGTGAATTTTGATTGGCTATGATATGCTCCACCCACTTCCCTGAATATTAATCTCAGTCACCCAGTGACCATCTGGGCAACGTTTGGGAACCCTGCCATTAACAGTGTAAGAAGGCCTTCAGTCTACATTTTCCCAGTGAAATTTGGTTTTGGCTCTGCCTTCTTTTTGTCACCTAGACATACAGTCACTCAATGACCAAGTTTCTGAGCTTTGGGGTCCTTGGCATCAATAATTTGTATTTTCCAAGAAATGAAACTGTTTGTGCCTCTGTCCCCTTTTCGGAATTTGAACCCCAATGACTAACTGTACCAGGTTTGAGGCTTGTGCCGTTAACAGTGCAAGAATGGCAGCAATTTTAATATTCCCCTTGAAAATCAACAGGTGATTTTGATTGGCTTTTTTAGGCTCTACCCACTGTTATGAATTTTGAATCCCAGTCACCCAGTAACCAATTGTGCAAAGTTTGAGAACCCTGCCATTAACAGTGTAAGAAGGGCTGCAGTTTACAATTTCCCAGAAAATCTGTTTTTGACTCCACCTACTTTTTGTAACCTTGACACACAGTCGACCAAGTTTGTGAGCTTTTGGGTTCCAGGCATCAAAATTGTGTGAATGGAAGCAGTTTATCCAAAAAAAAGCAGATCTGATTGGATTTTTGTGGCTCCACCCCTTTAGTGAATTTGAACCACAGTCACTTGATGATCGACTGTAGCAGGTTTGAGGCCTCTGCCATTAACAGTGTAAGAATGACAGCAGTTTCAATATTCCCCTTGAAAATCAATAGGTGAATTTTGATTGGCTCTTGTAGGCTCCAACTACTTTTCCATATATTAATCCTAGTCCCCCAGTGACCAACTGTTTCAAGTTTGAGATCCCTGCCATTAACAGTGTAAGAATCGCTGCAATTTATATTTTGCCATGTAAAAAGTTGTTTTTGGCTCTGCCCACTAACCTTGACATACAGTCACTCACTGACCAAGTTTATGAGCTTTGTGGTCTTTGGCATCAATAAGTTGCATGTTACCATTAAAATTAAACAAATCTGATTGGCTGTTTTTGGCCCACTCCCTTTTCAGAATTTAAACCCCAGTCTCCCAGTGACTGACTGTACCAGATTTGAGGCCTCTGCCATTAAGAGTGTATGAATAGCAGCAATGTAATTATTCCCCTTGAAAATCAAAAGGTGAATTTTGATTGGCTGTTGTAGGCTACACCCACTTTCCTGAATATTAGTCCCAGTCACCCAGTGGCAAACTGTGTCAAGTTTGAGAACCCTGCCAATAACAGAATGGCTGTAATCAATTTAAAAAATCTGATTGGCTGTTTGTGGCTCCACCCACTTTAGTGAATTTGGACCCCAGTCACCCAATAACTGACTGTATCAGGTTTGAGACCTCTGCCATTAAAGGATACCACAGCTGAATAAACAGGTAACTCCAGTGTGTGGGGGGTCAAAAGTACATACTGTGACCTCATCCTGCCTCCTCCGTCTGCCGCTGTTTGTGCACTATTCATGCCGGTGTCCCGGAGACTTGCTTGACCCTTGACCTGAACATAATTCTTCCCTCTTCACTTCTGGCCGGCGCATAGCTTTCGGCTCAGAAGCACGCTGTCCTCTCCGTCTAATCTGGGCTGCGTGTGCGCTCCATTACACCAAGCGTCACATGATTAGCATGTGACGCTTGGTGTATTGGAACACACACGCAGCCCAGATTAGACGGAGTAAAATGTAATGTAAATGTTCCCCCTTGAAAATCAATAGGTACATTTTGATTGGCTGTTTTTAGGCTCCACCCACATTTCTGAATATTAATACCAGTCACCCAGTGGCCAATTGTGTCAAGTTTGGGAACCCTGCCATGTAAAAAATTAAGTTGTTGGCGCCGCACAATTTTTCTAACCTTGACATACAGTCACTCTATCAAGTTTATCAGCTTTGGGGTCCTTGGTATCAATACTTTGTATGTTCCCATTGAAAAATAAACAGATCTGATTGGCTGTTTGTGGCTCCGCCCCCTTTCTGAATTTGAACCCTAATCACCCAGTGACCGACTGTACCAGGTTTGAGGCATCTGCTATTAACAGTATAAGAATGGTAGCAGCTTAAATATTCCCTTTGAAAATCGAAAGGTGAATTTCTATTGGCTGTTGTAGGCTCCACCTACCTTCCAAATTCTTAATCTCATTCACCCAGTGACCAACTGTGCAAAGTTTGAGAACCCTGCCATTAATGGTGTAAGAATGCCTACAGTTTATATTTTCCTAGTCAAATTTGTTTTTGGCTCCGCCCACTTTTTTGTAACCTGGACACACAGTCACTCAATGACCAAGTTTGTGAGCTTTCAGGTTCCTGGCATCAAAAATGTGTGAATGGAAGCAGTTTATCCACCAAGGAAATCTGATTGGCTGTTTGTGGCCCCGCCCCTTTAGTGCATTTGGACCCAAGTTACCCAAAGACACACTGTAGGAAGTTTGAAGCCTCTGCCATTAACAGTGTAAGAATGACAGCAGTTTAAATATTCCCCTTGAAAATCAATAGGTGAATTTTGATTGGCTTTTTTAGGCTCCACCCACTTTCTTGAATCTTAATCGCATTCACCCAGTGACCAACTGTGGCAAGTTTGAGAACCCTGCGATTAACAGTGTAAGAATGGTTGCAGTTTACATTTTCCTATTGAAAATGAACGGCTGAAATTTGATTGGCTGTTTTATGCTCCGCCCACTTTTCCTAGATTTGTAACCTCAGTCACCAAGTGACCAACTGTGCCAAGTGTGGGGACTCTGGCTTGATTACTGGCAGAATGGCAGCCTTTTACATTTTTTCCATTGACTTGAATGGGTGAAATCTGATTCGCTGTTTGTAGCTTCGCCCAGGTGTGCAGGGGGGCCGCGAGACCCCCAGAACATATCATCCCAGGTAGTAAGGGATCTGTGTACCAAGTTTCGTTCAAATCGGTCAAGCCGTTTTCGCGTGATCGCGGCACATACACACACACATACATACATCCGATTTTATATATATAGAAGTGACATTTTTTCCATAGAGGCGCTATTTGTGCTACTGACGAGCTACTGTTTGACCCCTATCTTATTGCCTGATGAAGCAGGCTGTGCCTGCGAAACGCGTTGCATCTTTTGGGGTACCAAGAATAAATGTATTTGTTTAATTCAGACAGTATTTTGAGTCTGCTTTCCGGAGGTAAGTCCACCACTGCCTCCCAGCAAATTGTTAAATTTTTATTACCTTTTATCCTACTGGCGCCTCTGTTCTCTTACGATAATTTTTTCTATAGTGTCCCTAATAGAGGCTGGATTCTTAAAAATTGGTTACAGAGGTTTTGCATCTATACAGATAATGACTGACGTAGGAAGATGGAGATTTATGGGCAACTCGTACTCTAAACAGTACAGTATGGGTGTGCAATGGCTCATACACAGGGGTGCTGCAAATGCTTTAGTGGCCCCAAGCAGCACATAATTTGTGGCCCTCCCTCCCCCCACTCAAAGGCCCTTTCTCCCATAATAACAGATAGCCAAAGGTGTCCCCCCATATAGACACCAGGGAAATGTATAGGGTAGGAAGGGGGGCTGCTGCCACTAGACATCAGTCAAATGATAGGGGGCACTGCCACTAGACACCAGAGGAATGTATGGGGGGAGGGGGAGCCACTGCCACTAGACACTAGGCAAATGTTTAGGGGGGCACTGTCACTAAACACTATGGAAATGTATGGGGGCACTGCCACTAGACACCAGGGAAATGTATGGGGGGCACTGCCACTAGACACCAGAGGAATGTATGGGGGAGGGGGGCACTGCCACTAGACACCTGTTAAATGTATAGGGGAGGGGGGCACTGCCACTAGACACCAGGGAAATGTAAAAAGTAGGGAGAGGGGACCACTAAACCACTAGGGAATACTTTATAGGGAGGGGGAATGCACACGAGAGTATATTCCTCTGCTGCTGGAAAAGCTTGTCCTAGCCCTCGATCTGATCCAGGGAATGCACAATGGCCCAATTCTGGGAAGGTTATCAAACAAATTACCTCATGTACGCTAATTTACCTCATGAGGTAATGACATTTAGCAATTTTGGTAGGTTTTAGTCATGTTTTACCTCATGAGGTAAATAATGAGGTAATCCATGAGGTAATTTACCAAAAATAGCTATTCTCAAAGGAAATTAGGGGGCATGTTAGCACATAATTTACCGATCAGTTTAAGGCTCAACACACACCATACAATCTTGGTTGTTCAATCTTACCACTTTCGTGTAGTATAAAGCAGGCCATACACTGGCTCGATTCACGGCCGTTTCGACAGCAGATCCGATCCTGGGATCGGATCTGCTGCCAATCGCTTGCGCTAAACGCACCCGCCGATCCGATTCCCTCCCGAAATCGGATCGGACCGTCGATCGCGCCGTGCGGGAAATTACCCTCGATCGCCCGGCGGTAGGAGCGCGTCGCTTGCGGCGTACGATTCGGGCCCGATCCGAGCATGTATACATTACCTGAAGCTGGCTCCGGGGTCCTCTTCTCCTCGCTGCACCGCATTTCCGCATGTCCCAGTGTACGCTTATGCTTCCTGTGTCACTCCGGTGACCAGGAAGTTGAAATAGAGGGCGCTCTATTTGAACTTCCTGGTCACGGAGTAACACAGGAAGCGCCGGGATGGAGCAAGAACAGCGGTGCGGTGCAGTGCGGAGAAGATGCCCGGGAGCCAGCCTCAGGTAATGTATACGGGGGGGGGACAGGCGGCAGGAGCAGCTGAACAGATTGTGATCGGTTTCAGGCTGAAATCGATTCACAATCTGTTTGCAGTAAAGGCAGCCATACGATCCCTATCTGATCAGATTCGATCAGATAGGGATCTGTCAGCTGGTCGATCTAATGGCACATCGACCAGTGTATGGCCACCTTAAGAGCTTATCGAATCAATCATTCAAGGTAGTTTCAATCTGTTGGCCCTTATACTACATAGATTTGGTAAATCTGTACAACCTGCCTGTTCCTGGAGGTAAAGTCAATTTGTATGCATTTTGCAGTTTTTAGTGGAGTTCCTATTGCTGTTTTAGTGCCGTTCCTATTCAGACTGTGTAATAGAAAAAAAATAGTAGAGATAAAACTTCAAATATTTACTGGATTTTTTTTATAAAGCACGCCTATAAATATACTTTTCATAGGTTGCTACATAATCAAATACACCTTCCCACCTCAAAAAAAATCTTCTAAAGACTATCCTAACTTATGGAAGACCTTTAAAGACTACTATTATTTATTTACTGCATGCTTACCGCTGAAATACCTCATGTTTACCTCACTTTATGCATTTACCTCATTTTTTTACCTCATGTTCGGAAATGGAGAAAAAAATTTCAGAATTGCTAAAAAAAGAGGAAAATACCTTACGAGGTATTTTCCCTACAAACAAATATTTACCTCACATAGCTTCCAATGAGTTTTTTCGGCAGATTTACTAGCTGATCGATTTTCAGAATGATTCCCATTCTTCTATGAGAAAATCGATCAGAAAAACAATCGAAATCAGATCAGACCTGTTGGAAATTATCTATCGAGCCATCTATCTGCCAAAAAAACTCATGGTGTATTCCCAGCATAAGGCACCAGATTGCATTGAGAACAATAACATTTCTAAAGAGCTTCTCTCCCATTCAAATCACTTAGGCTCTCTCAGATTCAGTAATTGGTAGTAGGATGAAGTATTCTCACAACAAAATTATACTTCTGTAAATGCCAAACTGAACAAGTTCGTTTTCAGTCTGGATTTAAAGAGAGACTGAAGCCATTTTAAAAACTAGTTTTTACCTTTTATTTAGCTTAAGGATGATGGTCACTGCTAAAATGCTGCATTCCCGTGGCAAAACGAGGGTTTTATAACACCCAAATCCTCAGGGCAAAAACCGGGGAGCACTTCCTGATAGAGGCAGAGCTTAGGGCTGTAGCTCTGCCTCTCCCCGCCCTTCTCAGTCTTCTTTCACTGAGAGGGGCGGGGAGAGGCAGAGATCCCCGGGCAGATTGACACGCGCTAAGCTCTGCCTCTCCGGGCAGCAAAACCCACGACTTTGAAAGTTGTGGATTTTTGCCCTAGGATTTGGGGGTTATAAAACCCTCGATCTGCCGCGGGAATGCAGTGTTTTAGCAGTGACCATCATCCTTAAGCTAAATAAAAGGTAAAAACTATTTTTTAAACTGGCTTCAGAGTCTCTTTAAACACGTCCAGGGATGGAGCTATCCTGTTCTGCTGAGGTAAGGAGTTCCATAATGTAGGAGCGGCATGACAGAAGGCTCTGTGACCAAAAGTTTTCAGGTGGACTCTGGATATGACTAGAAGAACTGATAGTCGTACATGTTGCAGAACAGAACTGGCCGATGGCCACAGCCCGATAATTTCATATTATGACTGTTTAATCTTACCATGTACCTGGAAGCAGGTGTGCTACCGCACTGCATCACTCCATTGCCTCCTCTCACCATGAGGCGTATTGCCTGGAACTGGAATTGTACCAATGTTGACATTTCTCTCTAGAAAGAGTTGTCCCCATGTTTGGTTTACACTTAATCACCTTTCAATCTACAATTACTGTGACGGATCACATTCCACCAGTGCTGGACGGAGAAGGGGAGACTGATGTGTTCAAACAACCGCGCCCTGTGTGGCTGGGCACACACTCTCTAACAGGCTACCATAAAACACACAATTCTCCCGCAGGTGCAGCGCTGACACCATGAGACGCTCTCCGCCGGGAAGATAATGGACTTCTGGAAGAAGGATAAAGACCAGGACCAGTCAGCCAAGCCAAAGTAAGATAGCCAATCCTTCTGTTTCTTCTCCATCCTGCTGTTATTAGTCTGTATGGAGTGATAGTTAGCATGCTGATGTGACTGTTGGGCTATTACACACCAGATAATTGTAGTCAGTTTTTATTATTATTATTATTATTGTTGTGCATTTATATAGCACCAACGTCTTCTTCGTCTCCTTACCGCTTACTTATGTTTTAGGTGCTAACTATGTAATCCTTGTCATGGTCTAATGTCCTAACATATTATTATTATGTATCTATATAGCACTGACATCTTCTGTAGCACATTACAAAGTACATAGTCATGTCGCTGACTGTCCTCAGAAGAGCTCACAATCTAATCCCTACCATAGTCATAGTCTAATGTCCTACCATATTATTATTATGTATTTATATAGCACTGACATCTTCTGCACTGCAGCACTTTACAGAGTTCATAGCCATGTCACTGACTGTCCTCAGAGAAGCTCACTGTCTATTCCAGGAGTGTCAAACTCAAATACAAAGTGGGCTGACATTGAACTCTGGGACCTAGCCGCAGGACAACCTCAATGTCTACTGGCCACCTTATAAAGTTCCCTGATGTGCAATTGTTCCCCTCTAACTCGTATACTGTTCCCTGGTGTCTAGTGGTCCTCCTCCCGCCCCTATACTGTTCCCTGGTGTCTAGTGGTCCTCCCTCCCATACACAGATCACTGGTGTCTAGTGGCCCCACCCTCCCCTATACAGTTCCCATGGACGGTTCTAGCTACAATGGGACCCTGGAGCAAAATAAACTTGGGGGGGCGATGCCCCTCTTCCAACCAAATCACCCCCAAGCTGGCTGCCAGGCCCAATCCAATCCCCCTCCTGTCACACAATATCATTAGGTGTTCATCATATGTCCCCTAAAAAGCATTTTTGGGGTCACCATTATTCACCTCCTCCTTTTCCTATACAGAGTAAACACACAGAATGCCCGCTCTCATGGGCCACCATAACTGGAGGGGAGTAGGGGCACCTTAGGGGCCCCCACAGGCTCTGTGGCCCAGGGGCAATTTCCCCTTTGCCTCTGTGGAAGCGCCGGCCCTGACAGTTCCCTAGTGTTTAGTGCTTTCCCCTCCCCCATATGGCTTCCCTGGTGTTCTAGGGCTTCACCTTCAGTATAGCTTCCCTGGTGGTCTAAAGTGGGCCAAACATAATGCAATGTGGGGAAACCCCTTTAGGGCGAAATTTAATGGCTCTGAGGGCCAGACTTGGCCCCTGGGCTGGAGTTTGACATTTATGGTCTAGTCCCTACCATGCTTGTGGATTCTTATTTTATGTAAATGTATGCAGCTTGGAAATGGACTAGACAAGCATAATTCAGCAAGTTGGTGAGGAAATAGCTGCGGTTTGTTTTATAAGGTGGATCTGCTGCTTTAAAGCAAATCTGACTGGGAACTGTAAAAGTCACAAAATCAGATACTACTTACCTCAGGAGAGAGAATCCTCTGGATCCTTCCCTCGTCCCTCTCTGTCCCTCCAACACTGGGACCCCAAAGTTCCACGGAACTCGGCCGCACTGTGCAGCCAATGCAGTAACACGGGCCTGCCACTTGGGCTCAGTGGGAAAAGCAAAGCCCGTTCGGCTCCATGCCAGTGTGCAGGCACCAGCTGTCTGCACCTGCGCAGTGTGGCCAGGCTTGCTGGAGTCTCAGCGATGGAATGGTGAGGAGGGCGCCCACTAGAGCCGGAAGTTTGGTTGCCACATTTGGAGCCTATTAAAATATCGGCATTGAGAAGCGCACGTAGTGCCTTATAAATAGGTAGTGCCGCAGGCGAACAAATTATGCCTCAATGTGAATATTTCAATAGGCACCTATTGCGGGAGCCTGAGAAATTAAGTTTTTGTTTCTTGTGTCAGGGGGGGCGGCAATTGGCGGCGTGGGGGGTTAAGGTTAGGAGTGGGGGGTTAGGGTTAGGCGTCAGGTAGGTTATTTGTGCAGGGAGTTGAGGTCTAGGCGTGAGGTAGGTAGTTTGTTGGGGGGGGAGTTAGGGTTAGGTGTGCCAGGTGGGTAGTTAGTGCTTTTTTATGCAGGGGGGTTAGGGTTAGGCATCAGAGGGGAAGGTTCTGTGTGAGAGTAGGGTTGAGATCTAGGTGTCAGGTAGGTAGTTTGTGCAGGGGGGGGTAGGGTTAGCCCTCGGGTAGGTAGCTTTTGCGGGGGCGGGGGGGGGGGAGGAGTTTAGCGTTAGGCATCAGGCTGAGAGTAGAGCGAGTTCTGTTTGGGAGTAGGGCTAGGTTTAGCTATATTTATTTAAGCATTTATATAGCGCCGACATCTTCTGCAGCGCTGTACAGCGTATATTGTCTTGTCACTAACTGTCCCTCAATGGAGCTCACAATCTAGTAAAATATTGTTATTTAATACCAAGTGCTCAAATTTCCATGCGCCTTCTTTCTATATACTTGATGGGGGTAGCCTTAGAAGGATCCAGGGCTTCCCTCTCCTGAAGTGAGTACCCAATTTGGGGTCTTTTTTTACTTTCAGGCTCCCTTTAAAGTTGCAATAAGACATCAGCGTAGAGTGAAGATGCAGTTCCAGGTATTCATGGCATTAATGCGTTACAGCTGCCCAGTAGTATAAGTCACCTCTCATCAGTATTAATGGCTGTTCAAACAACACAAGGCAAACAGACAAGGCGCTGAGAGTACAGATCATTGGTAGATCTGCCGTAGTTATCAGAAATAGCATCAGCCACTGCTTATGGTTTGCTCCATATGTAGCCCGATTGCACCATTAAAGCTGGCCATACACTAGACCGATCCCCCGCCGATCGACAGCAGATTCGATCACTGGGATCGAATCTGCTGTCAAATCATTAACATTAACGATAAATTTCGGGGCGAAATATATCGATCGCTCCGTGCGGGAAATTACCGTCGATTGCCCGCGGGTAGGGAGCGCGTCGCTAGCAGCGTTTGAGTGCCCGACGACCGACGCAATACAGCTGCAATACATTACCTGCTCCACCGGCGCGACTCCCCTGGTCTCCGCTGCTCCGTCTCCGCGATGGGCTCCGGATCCAGCATGCTTCACTTCTTCCTGTCCCGGCAGGAAGTTTAAACAGTAGAGGGCGCTCTACTGTTTAAACTTCCCCCAGACAGGAAGAAGTGAAGCCTGCTGGACCCGGAGACCAGACCAGAGCGGAGAAGAAGACAGTGGAGACCAGGGGAGTCGTGCCGGCGGAGCAGGTAATGTATGTGGGGGAGGGGGAGCACCAACACCACCACAGATTGTGAACGGTTTCAGGCTGAAATCTGTTTGCAGTAAAGGCAGCCATATGATCCCTCTCTGATCAGATTCGATCAGAGAGGGATCTATCTGTTGGTCGAATCTGATGGCAAATCAACCAGTGTATGGCCTTCCCCCACCATCCATCCAACCAACAAGGGAGCTCATTTGCGTCATGAACGTTTGTGCTGCAGGAAGCGGCTGGCTAGGAATGCATTTGCGCTCAGAGATGAGTTTGAACTATAGAAAGGCTGTCATATAAACCTATTTGTCGAAAAGGGTTACTGTAAATATCTATTAAAAAACCTGAATCACAAGTTTTTTTTCTGTAATTTATAGGCTGGCTGGCTTAAAGGAGAACCATTGCGAAAAAATGGTAACATTTAAAGAGACAATGAAGCGGAAAAAAAAAATGATATAATGATTTGTACGTGTAGTACAGCTAAGAAATAAAACATTAGGAGCAGAGACATAAGTCTAATATTGTTTCCAGTACAGGAAGAGTTAAGAAACTCCAGTTGTTACCTATGCAAAAGAGCCATTGAGCTCCATGACTTTCAAAGTGGCAGAGAGCTCTGTCTTCTGAAGCTTGTTACCTCAACTGTCAGTCACTATATTGTTTTGTCTTCAGCAGAGGACAGGTCAATAGTTCACCTGCCTGCTCTGTAAAACATTTAGAATGCTGAGTAGTGTGTAAACTGCAAATATTAGAGAATGGTGCAATGTTATAAAACACACTATATAACTGAAAATAAAAATAGGAGAATATTTTCTTTGCTACTAATTTTCTAGTAATAATCCGTACTACACAACCAATTAATTATATCATTTTCGCTTCAGTGTCTCTTTAAAATACATACATATACAATGTATGTTTCTCTGAGAGAAATCCTCTATAATAAAAGCAGTCCGTGGGCTGCAGCAGAGTCCCTGCGTCCTCTGCAGCCTCCTGTGTCCGTGGGGCTAGTTCTGCGCATGCGCTTGCTGCTCTTTCTGGTTCAAGGGTTGTCACGGCTCCTGATTGGCTGCCCGGGCAGAGAAGGGCAGTCCGGAGCTCGGGAAAAAAGGAACAGAGAGCAGACTTTTTGTGGCGGGGGAGGAGGGCATAATGATGGAGCTGCCTCAGGTTCTAGCAATCCATGACACACCATACAATTCTTGATAAGGTTGGTCTGAAATTTCAAACGTGTCCAATCTCCAAAAATCGGAAAAAAAACTAGGATATTCGATCGCATTTATCAATCAAAAACAAATAAAAGCTCTTGATTTTTTCGGGACAACCTATAGAGATTTTCGAATTGGTGAAACATTAGATCTTTTAACTGTATGGTGTGCGGCCACCTTAAGGCTTTGTGCTGTATAAATGACTTTTTTCCTATGTTGCTGTCACTTACAGTAAGCAGTAAAAATCTGACAGATCTGACAGATTTTGGACTAGTCCATCTCCTTATGGGGAAGAAGGGGGGGGGGGTTCTTATTATTTCCCTAATTCACTACAAAAGCACTCAGTATAAAGGATCTTGCACACTATTAAAGCAGTTAAACTGAGCAACTGCCATTCAGTAGTGTTTTATTACCGGTAATAGAGAAATAACTGAGAATACCCCACAAGCGGATGGACTAGTCCATAACTTGGCAGATCTGACAGATTTTCACTACCTAATGTAAGTGACAACTACGTAGGAAAAAAGTAATTTATAGTGCATTTTGCTCTGGAAGAAATGTACATACTGTATATGTATGTATTTTAAATTTTACTATTTTTTTAGGATAGTTGCCCTTTAAGTGTAGACTAGCTTATTTACAAGAGGAAGCTAAAACAATCATTTAAACTTATTGCACTATGTCATGGCAGCAGTATTAGAAAGAAGAGAGGCTGGAGCTCATCTCACAGATCTTACAGCTGCTTAGGCAATCTTCAGCAGACATAGTCATGTGATCTCAGTTTTTCAAAATGAGAGAAAAGATTTTTGGCATAAAAAGGTAAAATGAAAAGTGGCATAGAATGGCTTCTGACTAATCGGTGCTGGGCTCAGTGGAGATACAAGGAGAATAGTGTGTGGAGGATAGCTCCTGATATTAGGAGTATCAAAGCAATGAACAGCGCTACTTAAAAACAGATGAATGCTTACCTGCAAAAAAGTCCAGACCCCACTCATGGGATACAAATACACAATGAGCACACATACAACCTGTCTACCACTTGGAGGATGTTAGTTTCCACTAACAGCTTGCAATGCAATTTGTTAGGTACTCGTCCCTCCCACTGTCGAAGAAGTCTTTCCTCCCACTAGAGGGGACCTAACACTAACTAAAACCTACCTATGCATATGCATAGCCTGGGCGCGCTACCAGTAAAATTAAGAATTGCGCAGAAAAAGTGGGATCAGCGCATCACCAGGCCGCCTCTGAATGGCCTCAGCTCAGAGATGCGCTGAGCCCCCCCAGGAACTACAAACGCACCTTGAACCCAAACAGAGGCTCTGCATATACACCAAAGAAAAACTAACAAGTGGGAGCAGCTGACCAGAATGAAATCAAACATAGCAAAGAAATGAACAGCGCTACTTAAAAACAGATGAATGCTTACCTGCAAGAAAGTGCAGACCCCACTCATGGGATACAAATATACAATGAGCACACATACAACCTGTCTACCACTTGGAGGATGTTAGTTTCCACTAACAGCTTGCATGCAATTTGTTAGGTACTCGTCCCTCCCACTGTCGAAGAAGTCTTTCCTCCATGGGAGGGGACCTAACACTAACTAAATCCTACCTATGCATATGCATAGCCTGGGCGCGCTACCAGTAAAATTAAGAATTGCGCAGAAAAAGTGGGATCAGCGCATCACCAGGCCGCCTCTGAATGGCCTCAGCTCAGAGATGCGCTGAGCCCCCCCAGAGACTACAAACGCACCTTGAACCCAAACAGAGACTCTGCATGTACACCAAAGAAAAACTAACAAGTGGGAGCAGCTGACCAGAATTAAATCAAACATAGCAAAGAAATGAACAGCGCTATGCATATGCATAGGTAGGATTTAGTTAGTGTTAGGTCCCCTCCCATGGAGGAAAGACTTCTTCGACAGTGGGAGGGACGAGTACCTAACAAATTGCATGCAAGCTGTTAGTGGAAACTAACATCCTCCAAGTGGTAGACAGGTTGTATGTGTGCTCATTGTGTATTTGTATCCCATGAGTGGGGTCTGCACTTTTTTGCAGGTAAGCATTCATCTGTTTTTAAGTAGTGCTGTTCATTTCTTTGCTATGTTTGATTTAATTCTGGTCAGCTGCTCCCACTTGTTAGTTTTTCTTTGGTGTATATGCAGAGCCTCTGTTTGGGTTCAAGGTGCGTTTGTAGTCTCTGGGGGGGCTCAGCGCATCTCTGAGCTGTGGCCATTCAGAGGCGGCCTGGTGATGCGCTGATCCCACTTTTTCTGCGCAATTCTTAATTTTACTGGTAGCGCGCCCAGGCTATGCATATGCATAGGTAGGATTTAGTTAGTGTTAGGTCCCCTCCCATGGAGGAAAGACTTCTTCGACAGTGGGAGGGACGAGTACCTAACAAATTGCATGCAAGCTGTTAGTGGAAACTAACATCCTCCAAGTGGTAGACAGGTTGTATGTGTGCTCATTGTTTATTTGTATCCCATGAGTGGGGTCTGGACTTTTTTGCAGGTAAGCATTCATCTGTTTTTAAGTAGCGCTGTTCATTTCTTTGCTATGTTTGATTTAATTCTGGTCAGCTGCTCCCACTTGTTAGTTTTTCTTTGGTGTATATGCAGAGCCTCTGTTTGGGTTCAAGGTGCGTTTGTAGTCTCTGGGGGGGCTCAGTGCATCTCTGAGCTGAGGCCATTCAGAGGCGGCCTGGTGATGCGCTGATCCCACTTTTTCTGCGCGATATTAGGAGTATCACAGCTGCTGGCAGTCACTCATTTTCTGCAGCTCTAGAAAACAAGTAACAATTGTTTCTGAGTATGCATGCATGCAAGAAGAGGAAAATACCTGGGTTGCCTGAACTGCCACCAGTGTACAGATTCCAGGCATGACAAGACGTGCAATTTGTGCGCATGGTCAGCTTTCAAAATTATCAAATTGTTAAATGGTTTTAATAAAAATAAATGACACTGATATGTTTTGTAACAAAGTTTCCCAAACAGAAACTAATAATTTTGCTGTGCACTATTCAGGTTCATGTTGTTGTTGTTCCAAAGAAAAACATAAAAGGGATATGTTTTTTTCTTTGTTTATCTTCCAAAAATAGAATATGAGTAGAGGTGACAAAACCTAGTAAAACCGTCTGTGTACTTTGACCACACCTTGCTTTATGAGCCCATCTGTGTGTTGGGGAATTGGATCTTGATCACAGTGTCATTACTGGAGACAGACACTGGCTTAGATCGTTGTGAGATTTCCGTGAATTTACTGTACCTAAAGTGTAATTTAATCCAAATGTTTTAATGGCAAAGCTGATCTGAGCTGTGTACCTTTACTTTGTTTCTACCTAATACAGAGTTAAAGTTCAGAGTAAACCAATAAACTTAAAGCAATGAGTGTTGTCCCTTGCCGGGGAGATTTGGCCACACATGACAGGCCCTATTTCCCAGCTGTCTCCCAGAATTCCCTCTTATCTCTGTGCCGCCCCCATGCAGGGCGATTACACTTTCCTGCCCCACACACAACATTCTGAGAATTAGGGGAGTGAATGTTTGAACTGGTGATTAACCTTACGGGAGAGACATTGACTGGCATAACCTGCCTCCATGTAACCTGATAACGTCATTATTCTGAAGTTTTATAGGACACTATTTAATGGAAAAATGGTTTGCACAGAAAAATGTCATTTTAACAAGTTTAGAAACCATTTTTACTTCGAAATTTTAAAATCAATGTTCTCAAAAACTACAAGGTCTTTTTGAAAAAAAATGTTCATCTTGTTCCCACTATTCCCCTTAATGTGTGTATCAGGGGCGTAGCTAGAAATCATGGGGCCCCATAGCAAAGTTTTAGGTGGGGCCCCCTTCCCAAAAATAACAAGGCTCCTTTGTGCACTTTCCCTCCACACAACAATTTTAGGTAAATAGAGGGCCTCCCAGCATTAAGTAGCCCTTCCTTCAGTAAGGGTAGCCAGTGGAAGCAGGTAGACCCCAGCTTGGGTTGCCAAATGTTCCCCACACCAGCCTAGGTAGCCAAAAGTATTGGTTGGGGCCATAAGACGTAGGCATTTTTAAAGCAATGCCACCTGCCTCTACCCTATGGATATGAGTTAATTGGGCAATTTACATTCTCATGCAATCTACACTGCATATAGTCCATGGGTGGAGGAACACAAGAAAGTTGGTGAATACATCAAGTACCACCTGGGCCCCCTCTGCTCCAGGGCCCCATAGCAGCTGCTATGGCTGCTATGACTATTGCTATGCTCTTGGTGTGTAGCAATTTTGGTGAGAGTAGCATGTATGGGGGTTTCGCTATTCATCGCTAAACTCAACATGAAATTACACGCAATTATGCAAAATTACGAATGGGCTAAGCCAGGGGTGCCCACACTTTTTCGGCTCGCGAGCTACTTTTTAACCTGCAGAGTCCCCGAGATCTACCTGACCCCCCCCCCCCATATATAAGGATCCTTGTAACCCCCCCCCCCCCCCCCAAAAAAAAAGCCTATCAAATAGTAACTGCAGGAGCCTTCTCCCCTACATGTCATGAGCCCCCTCTCCCTATCCCAGCAGTTCACTCTACCTCCTTTCAAATGTAGAAAATAGCTTCAGAATCCTCCTGATGCCATTTGTCCAGTGTTCTCACTTGCCTGGCAGTCTGGAGGGGAGGAGACCTATCTCTTCATTTGCTCCTCTCAGCAGCGCAGTCAGCTTCTCTCCTGTATGCCAAAAGTTCTCTCTGTCTCCTCTCAAGATAAAAAACACATCACAACACACTGTTCACTCATGTGTCACTGACGTCTGTACGAGTCAGATTCGGCCAGGCAAGAGAACATACTGTGCATAGAATACACAGATCTCTACAGTGCTGTGTGCGTGCCCAGAGATTTGCTTACTATGTCTTTATGCACATTAAAAGTGGCAGGGGAGATGGAGCAGCAACAGCTGAGTGCATGGGGCCGAACTGTGGCATATAAATTATTTTAACATAATCTTCATGTGCAAATTGAGGCTACCGAAATCTCTTCTCAATACTTTCTGCCTGGAGTAGAGGGGACGCTGTATGATGAGTCACACAGCCTGGACTCTGGAGGGGAGGAGACCTGTCTCCTCATTTGCTCCTCTCCCCTTCAGACACGCCTCCTCTTTAGCCGCGCCTCTCCCCTTTCCTCCGTGAAGTTTCTAAAGGTGGCCACTAATGATCCAATCTTTTTCATCCAATTTTACCAAATCTATGAAGAATAAGGGTAAATTTAGTAAATCTATTGAATGGATAATTTAGGCAGTTCCCCTATATTACATAGAAATGGTAAGATTGGATGAACAAGATTGGATCATTAGTGGCCACCATTAGGCAGCAAAATCTGACAGCTGCGCTGCACAGCTTCAGATTATGACAGGACGCGGCCAAGCGGCCGCGATCTACTCAACAGGCGGTCGCGATCGACCTATTGGGCACCCCTGGGCTAAGCAAACCCAATTCAACTTTCAAATCGGAATTTTGCGTGGCCGTAATTGCGAACTTTTATTGTGAAATTTTGTGTAATTGTAATTAGCAGATTGCGATCATCACTAGTTTGAACTTGGGCTTTAAAGAGGATCTGTAACAATAAAAAAATGCCCCTGGGGGTACTCACCTCTGGAGGGGGAAGCCTTCCCCCATCCTCCTCCTCCCCACGGTGGTCTCGCTATGCCCCTCCAAACAGTGGTCGTAAATATTTACCTTCCCGGCTCCAACGCAGGAGCAGTAGCGGCTCTCGGCTCAGAAATAGGCAAAAATAGCCGATCCCAGTCAGGTCCGCTCTACTGCGCAGGAGCAAGTTGCCTAACCAACTGGGATCAGCTATTTCCACCTATTTCTGAGCAGAGAGCCGCAACAGCGCCCCCGCTGGAGTCAGAAAAGGTAAATATTGCGCAGCCTGACAAATTGATGGCTGTGCATTTGGAGGGGCATTTTTTTTGAGTACAGAGTCTCTTTAAGGGGATATTTTTAATTGAAGCCATGTTAAGTCGCTGGACAATAAATAAGGTTACAGACAATGATAATAGGGGTGACAGACAACACAATACAGACCATAAGCAATAACATACACAATGCCAGATCATACACTGGAGGAGTAGTTCCAACAATACAAGTTCAGGTTATTCTGTGGGTAGAGTGCACAGTGAAGTATGATACAAAAGGGGACAGGGCCCTGCCAAAGGCCTACAATCTAGATGCAGGGGGTGGTGACACGAAAGGAGGCGGGCCGCATCGAAAGGTTCTCAGCAAAAACAGGGCAGCGGTGAGGTGGGGTAGGCCTCCTTGAAGAGGTGAGTTTTGAGGGCTTGTTTGAAGGTGTTGGAGGAGGAGGCAAGCCTGAGAGAGTGGGAGAGAGTTCCACAGGATGGGGGATAGCTCTAGAGAAGTTTTATAGCTTGATATTGTGGGGAAACCCCTCCCACAGTGTGATGTCAGGGCCATGGTCCTGACAGTTTGCCATCTGTGAACCTCATTGCATTGTGGGAAATAACAGCTTTTTCCACCTGCCTAGCAAGCAATATATTCCTCTGTGCATAGAACTCTCAGTAAGGAACATTCCGTCCAGATCACCTGACAGAACTAAAGATGTCACCATGTGATAAATGTCAGAATGTGAATCAGGGAGAGGAAAGAGTTTACAATGGGCAAACACTGACTAAACAATTCATAAATAAATATTGTAAAACAAATAAGCAAATGTATTATTAGGTAACTAGCAGACCCAAGGCCGGTTAGAAACGGGCTCTAGGGTCTGTGTTTCTCGCCGCCGCCCACTGCATGTACTGCGCACGCGCATCTGCCGCACACCCGGTCGCCCGGCTCCCTGACCCCGGCCTCTTGTCTCTGTGAGGCTGGGTCCATGCTGCGCACATGCGCAGTAGCAAAAAGCACGGACCAGCTGCACAGAGACAGCGTGACGCAGGGACACAGGGGTCTTATTATAGAGGATTTTTTACTACAGTTCCTCTTTAAACAATGATGACTTCCGAGCAAATGTTACCAACACTCCTAGCAGAATAGAGTTATTTATATTGTCATACATAGTTAATATGTCAGCAGCAATGGTACCCATAGATGGCGTTCACACTACGTGCACAACTGTACGCTTGCTGTAAATATTCATTACCATTAACAGTAAGCAAACTGTATAATATGCTCAATGTAGAAAAAAACACAGTTGTGTGGGCAGTGCGCTCGCATGCAGCAACGCACCGCAAAGCAACTCACATAGTCAGGGCCGGATTTACCATAAGGCAACGTAGGCATGTGCCTACAGGCGCCCAGTGATGGAAAGGCGGCTCAATCCCCTCCCCTAGCGCTTCCCTCCTTCCTTATACAGAGTCTCACGTTGATCGTAAGTTAAGTTACTCACCCAGCTCTCCGCATTCCACTGATAAGATCTCCCTTCACCTCCACCTCTAGCTACTTAATACTGAGGATACCTCTGGCTACCTAAGGCTAAGGGACACTTGTAGCTACCTATGATGGGTAAGGGAAGTAAGGAAGAAGTGGCAGCTGGACCAGCCAGCACATTTGCAGTGGGTTTTTAGGTTTATGGAGGGCGAAGTCTAGGGTTCCAGGACATCCTTGCCTATAGACTCCTATGATGTAAATCCAGGTCTGCACATAGTGTGGACTTCATCTTTGGAAATGTTATCTAGGATCAAGTATAAATAAGAAGGCGAAAGGGGGGGGGGGTGTTGACCAAGGAGAATAGGGTGGGTTTATGTATTAATGGTGGCATGGAAGTACTAATATTTAGTGCATTTTCTTTATTTACTTTTATTTTGTGGCTGTTGTTAGCTTTTTACTCATATCTAACATTTTGCAAACAATGATGCAGATAAACTCTCCAGCCAAATAATGTGTTGATGATGTCACTTACGCCAGCCCAGCCCACGTATCTAATCAAGGAAGCCGGTGTTTGCAAAGAAGGAAAAAAAAAATCAGAAACATGTCAGCAAAACATCCCCATTGACTAGAGTGGAGATCTTGCCGCATAGTAGAGGGTAGTGAGGGAGCGCGGTCTGGCCTAATGTGTATCGCGAGATGGTCACACTTCATCAGAGGCCATAAATAAAATACAAACAGACATCCAATATTTTGATCCTTGAATATGGCTGTACTGTAGTTCACACTCTGCATATAATAAAATCATGAGCCTTAAAAATGTAAATGCGAGAACAATACTCCTACAGGAACTACATACTGTTGATCGTGTACACATATCACATTTATATGCGAGACCCATTTTAAAGGAATGAGACATCCTAAATTGACTAATAGATATTATACAGAGGCATACTATGGCTGTTCTCCAGATTCCAAAACTAAAGGAGTTGCAATAGTGATCTCCAAACAAGTTAAAATCTCAAACACAGAAACACAAGTAGATCCTCAAATAAGATTTTTGTTGTTGAAGGGAGTGTTTCATTCTGAAAGATTTCAGGGGCCATGTACTGGTGAATTTCAGCCATTGATGGATCAAATCGATCGGCCAATCGATCGATTTGCGGCCGATTGGTCTATCTGACAGGATGGAAAATCTAGGTCGATCTGCTGCTGGCAGCAGAACAAAGGCCCATAGAGTTGCATTGGATCTAATGGTGCAATAATGCATTTAGATCGATTTCCAATAGATTTCATTCTGAAATCTATTGGAAATCTGTTCCTAGTGTGTGGCATACATCAGATAGGTTCCTGTCATATTCGACCTGACAGGCATCTGACAGAAATCTATCTGATGGTCGAATCTTCTGAAAATCTATCAGTGTATGGCCACCTTTACCCTTGGAGTGATCTATGCTCCCAATACTGTCCAGGTGTCCTTTTTGGAAAAATGTACTACAGTAGATGAGTTTGGTGAAGGTTCTGTGGTGGTAGTAGCTGGAGACTTGAATTCTACCTTCGATCCAAGCTTGGATACCTCCGGGGGTACAAATGAATTAAACAAGCAAGGAAACTGGTTGTGGATAGACAGTTGGTGGCTATCTGGCACCTCCAGCACCCTAAGGACAGGGACTATACATTCTACTTCAGGGCTGGACAAACTACGGCTTATTGCCCAGATTCGGCCTACAAGCGCTATAACGGCGACCCTCCTATAGAGGGCCGGATTCCACTCTGACCCTCTTCTCCCTCCCGTTATCCTTTAAAGAGAATCTGTGTTGTTAAAATCGCACAAAAGTAAACATACCAGTGCGTTAGGGGACATCTCCTATTACCCTCCGCTCCTCGCCGCATTAAAAGTGGTTAAAAACCATTTTTAAAAGTTTGTTTATAAACAAACAAAATGGCCACCAAAACAGGAAGTAGGTTGATGTACAGTATGTCCACACATAGAAAATACATCCATACACAAGCAGGCTGTATACACCCTTCCTTTGGAATCTCAAGAGATCATTTGTGTGTTTCTTTCCCAATGCAGTTCTCATGCATTGAAGTTTCAGGCTGCTCTTTTCTTCCTGCAAACAGCTTTGCCTTTGTCTGTAATTCCTCAGTATGTGAAAGCCCAGCCAGCTCAGAGGACGAGTTATCCAGCTTGTAAAAGATAAGAGAGAAGAGAGAAGCTGTCCTAATCTAAATAATACACAGGCAGTGTGCAGAGAGGGGCCTGGAAGGGGGAGTTCATAGCAGAACCACAACATTGAAGAACTTGGCAGCCTTCCAGACACAGGCCGACAAGTCTGACAGGGGAAAGATACATTGATTTATTACAGAGACTGTCATAGTAGAAAGTGCTGCAGTAAGCCAGAACAGATTAGAATAGCTTTTGGAACTTGCAGGATGATAAAAAACAGGATGCAATTTTTGTTATGGAGTCTCTTTAAAAAAATATGGGGGGGGGAGGGTTTAATTCATTTATAGAGAGCAAAATGTAGTGTAAAATGAGTATTTTTCCCACTAGATGTCCCCACACACACTGTTCTGTGTGCTCTGTTCCGTTGACTAATCAAAGATGTGTCAGTCTCAGCAGGTACGCATAGCAGGTGTGTGTACGCTCGTCCATGGTGTCGGCAGAGGCGTGCAGCATTTTAAAACATCCGTTTGCCATTCACAGCGGCAAATTGGATGTTTTAATATACACAGTGGATGGGTAGTGGTTAAACCCCAAATGCTTATTTGTATGTTCCTGAGTTGAGAATACACATGTCATAAGTTGAGTGTATGTATTTTTAGTTTTTTTTAAATAAATGTAAGCTTTTACAGGGCAATGCACCATTTTAGCATCATCACTGCGTAATATGTTGGCCCTATATATATCTCATAAATAATAATAATAATAATTACATGCCATTTCTCCCGAGGATCCACCTGCAGGATATTTCTCCACCTTGCACTGGCCACTTTGACCTGGGACGCTTGGATCAAACGTGAGAGCCGCAATTTTACCAAATCGTATGAAAATTGGTGCTGCAACAAGCATGCCCGATCGATGATCTAACCACTTTTGGGTCAAAATAGGTCAAATGCGTTGACTGGACATGCTGGAAAGTCGCAAGTGCTGGATTGGGTGCGCGGCGGTAACGGCATGCGAGATTGCTGCTCCCCCCCAAATGTAAATGTCTCCCCCCTCCCACTGGTGCCTGTGCAGTGTAATATCTCATCTGTCTAGCTGCTGCGACTCCTCCAGTGTCTCCCTGTGTGGCACCAGGGACATGTGTGTGACGTCACACAGGCACCACGTGGTATACTGGCCACCACGTAGAGGCTTCATGTCATATAACGGCGGCGCTTGGGGGAGACAGCGGAGGAGACTGGCCCTCGGGAAGGGGGGGCATTTACAATTGGGGGGAGGCCAGGTGGCCGAAACTAGTGATGTTGCGAGGCCGATTCCTGGTAGAATTCATGCTGAAAGCTATTGGAATCGGTCTGCAGTGTATGGGCAGCCCACAGATCTCTGTCTCCAATCAGATTCAATCACAGAGAGATCTTTGTCTCTTGGTCGATCTACCCATACATTGCTAGATAGATGGCCAGTGGCGTATCTAGAGGGGTGCAGGCAGGCATGGCTCTTGCCATGGGCACCATGCTTCCCCCATGCTGTGCCACCACGCCTGCCCCCGTGCTGCACCACCATGCCTGCCCCGGTGTTTCCCTATCACTTAGATCAGCAGTGACCAAAGAGAGAGAGAGAGAGAGCTCACAGTGACCTATGCAGAGGACTACCTATGCAGAAGTGATGTTATTGGTCACTTCCCGCATGTGACGTGCGCCATGACGGTACTGTGTGCCCTCTCTCTCTCTCTCTCTCTCTCTCTCTTTGGTGACCGGTGATCTGAGGTCTGTGAGTAATGGAGAGTCCACTGTGACACCAATGCAATGCCCTAATTGGGGAAGGGACAGTGGCTACCTATACTAAGGGGAGTTTAGGAGGAAAGGGGGGGAGGGGGCTGGGGGCACCTCTCATTACCTACATGGGGGGAGTGGGGGGGCTACTTGTGCTGGGCACCTCTGGCTACTTAAACTGTGGAGGATATCTCTGGATACCTATACTGGAGGGACATCTCTGTCCTAATATAGGGGGCACATCTGGCTACATAATACTGGGGGGCACAGCTGGCTACCTATTGGTATTTGTGGTCTGATTGCCATTAGTGTTGGGCGAACACCTAGATGTTCGGGTTCGCGAACGTTCGCCGAACATCGCCGCGATGTTCGGGTGTTCGCGCCGAACTCCGAACATAATGGAAGTCAATGGGGACCCGAACTTTCGTGCTTTGTAAAGCTTCCTTACATGCTACATACCCCAAATTTGCAGGGTATGTGCACCTTGGGAGTGGGTACAAGAGGAAAAAAAATATTTGAAAAAGAGCTTATAGTTTTTGAGAAAATTGATTGTAAAGTTTCAAAGGAAAACTGTCTTTTAAATGTGGAAAATGTCATGTTTCTTTGCACAGGTAACATGCTTTTTGTCGCCATGCAGTCATAAATGTAATACAGAGAAGAGGTTCCAGGAAAAGGGACCGGTAACGCTAACCCAGCACCAGCAGCAGCACACGTGATGGAACAGGAGGAGGAGGCGCAGGAGGAGAAGGCCACGCTTTTTGAGACACAACAACCCAGGCCTTGCATGAGGACAAGAAGCGTGCGGATAGCATGCTTTTTACCGCCATGCAGTCATAAATGTAATAAAGATGAGAGGTTCCATAACAGGGACCGGCAACGCTAACCCAGCAGCAGCAGCAGCACACGTGATGGAACAGGAGGAGGCGCAGGAGGAGAACGCCACGCTTTGAGACACAACAACCCAGGCCTTGCATGAGGACAAGAAGCGTGCGGATAGCATGCTTTGTACCGCCATGCAGTCATAAATGTAATAAAGATAAGAGGTTCAATAAACAGGGACCGGGCGGCAACGCTAACCCAGCAGCAGCAGACGTGATGGAACAGGAGGAGGCGCAGGAGGAGAAGTCCACGCTTTCAGGCGCAACTCAGGCCTTGCATGAGGACAAAAAAATGCGTGCGCAAAGCAATGCAATGAGTAGTTTTCAGGACACAATGGGCTATTCGGAGGAGCTATTCCCACCCCCACAATCTTCTACCTGTGAAAGGTCAATGGAACAGCCACAAATGTTGTGCCCGGATTCACAACCTTTTTCTGTGGAAAATGCACCTCGCACTGAAATGCAAGGCGAGGCCGAGGATGAACATGACGTCAACAACTCAACATGACGCAAAATGGGGGCGGAACAGAAAGCTGCTTTCAATGTTTTGAAGGCCTTAATTGCCTCCGGTGGACAGTTAGATGCATCATTCATCACACCCAAATCCCAGAGCAATGTGTGCAGGAATTTGAATCGCAGGAGGTGTACCGAGATCATCTGGACAAGTGACCAAGTGACAAGTGACAAAGTGAAAAGTGACAAAGTGACCAGTGACAAAGTGACAAAGTGACTGACAAAGTGACAAAATGACAAAGTGACAAGTGACAAGTGACAAAATGACAAAGTGACAAAGTGACAAGTGAGAGGTTGTTCTGGGGAGCTCTACTCCACTGCACACAGTCACATATGAGGAGAGGTCTCGTCGGGACTGCTGATCCTCCTCAGCTTGCTCAAAGCCTTGAGGGTTCCTGAAGATCCTCTGCTTGGAGTTCGCCGGGGTTCAGCTTGGTGTCGGGGTCGGCGGCGTCCTCCTCACTCCAACGTGGCAGATCTTCTGTTGAAGAAAAAAAAAAACATTTTTTAAAGTCCAGTACCGCTTCTGAAGGACTCACCAAGAGATGCAGGAGCGCTTCAATCTAGCGCACCATCGCTCGCTGGGTGATGTCCCTTCCTACGCGCTGTAATTCTACGCTGCACATGCTAGCACGCTTTTGCGCAGTGCCGAGGCGCATTCCATCAGCTAGCTACCAAGCTTCTGTGGATCTGATTGGGCCACCATGTTGGATCTCTGCCAAGTCCTCCAAAATTTTGAGCAATCCACGTTGCTTGTGACTGAGCAGCGACAACTCTACAGTCAGCATTACAATACCACTGCTGTGTTTACTGAAGAAATCAATGTTGAAGATGGAAACCGCTGGCATGATGCAAGTGGGGGAATCTGAAGATGAAAACGATCAGAGTGATGATACCAACATCAGGCAACCTGCATCAGGAAACGCTGGTCCCAGCTATGACAAAGAACAGGACTAGGAACAGCTGGAGTTGGAGCAGGAATTGGATGCCCCCACTGCCGAGGGACAGAGCGGTGCACGTTGGACTTCCACAATTTAGCGGGAATGGACAGCAGAAGAGGAAGAAAGTGATGCTGGTGACGAATATGGTGCATCACAACAATCACAACGCTCACAAGAACATGAAGACAGAGGAGTCTGGCAGGATTCTCTGGCACACATGGCTCAATTCATGCTAGACTGCATTGAACGCGGCCCGCGCATTATTCACTATTCATTATTATTCATTATTCTGGACAACACCAATTACTGGGTTTATACCCAGTTTATACAAACACAATGTTAAAAAACTGATTGAAGAAAGTGTCAGACAGGTCAAAAATGGAACAATTCCAGCAGGCCCTTGAGGATGGAGACTTTAGAGAGGAGATTGACATCCTCCTCCTTCTCTAGCCAGTTGTACGCCGACAGACTGACTTCAGCAAACCCAGGAGGACCAGGAGGGCAGCAAAGAACACAAGCTGCTGCTAGTGCCCAAAAGGGAATGGCATTGGCAGTGTCCTTGGAGTGGGAACATTTTCTGACACCCATGCAGCAGCCCACAGAACAGCAATCGGGCAGTTCCACGTCCTCCAACACCAATCGCCTGGAGAAGATGGTCAAGGACTACATGTCAGATGGCGTAGCTGTGTTGAACAATCCATCTGCAGACAGACGGTGAGTGTGACAGCACAGAAGGACCATGGCAACTCACTCATAGTACCACAGTTTGATAGTGCTGCCCAAAAAATGATATGGATCCCTGGACCCGGGCAGTACTGGGAAGTGGGAACGCAGATTTTAGTACCTAAACACACGATACAACATGTTTTCCGGGGTCGGACTCTGAGGCACATACAGATGGTCCCGATCATCATCCTCATCATACAACTCTTCTCCTGAGTCTGACCCACCCACCACCTCTGCCACCCCAACATCCCCAGACACAGACCCCTCATCGTCCTCAACATTAACTTGGGATGCTGGCCTGAGCCCGACCTCCTCCTCCACATCAGGCCCCATCATCTCCTCAATGGCAGCCCTCAATAATCGCTCTGGCGCCGGACCGATGGACACAACGTTCTCCTCCGGGGAGGGCTGCTGCTGACCACTGGCTGCTGGGGTGGATGTTATAGCTTGCGTGGGGCGTTGGCTGTTGCTGTTGTTGGGAGTGCTGCTCACAGCGGAGGTCTGTGAGGAACTCATGGTGAGCTCATATAGTGGTTGACGTTGAGTGGAGTATTACTGATCCCAGCAATATACACACTGACTGGCAGAGTACGCAATGCTATATAGTGGTTGACGGTGAGTGAAGTACGACAGATCCCAGCAATATACACAGTGACTTACAGTACAATGGTATGGGTGGGTGAGCAGAGTACTACAGATCCCAGCAATGCTATATAGTAATGGGGTGACTGAGTGAGCGGCAGTGTACTACTGTTCCCAGCAGACACAGAGTGGCAGTAAACACAATGCTATATAGTGTGGCTGAGCGAGCGGTGTACTACTGTTCCCAGCAGACACAGAGTGGCAGTAAACACAATGCTATATAGTGTGGCTGAGCAAGGTACACAGAGTGGCAGTAAACACAATGCTACATAGTGTGGCTGAGCGAGTGGTGTAGTACTGTTCCCAGCAGACACAGAGTGGCAGTAAACACAATGCTATATAGTGTGCTATATAGTGTGGCTGAGCGAGCGGTGTACTACTATTCCCAGCAGACACAAAGTGGCAGTAAACACAATGCTATATAGTGTGGCTGAGCGAGGTACACAGAGTGGCAGTAAACAGAATGCTATATAGTGTGGCTGAGCGAGCGGTGTACTACTATTCCCAGCAGACACAGAGTGGCAGTAAACACAATGCTATATAGTATGCTATATAGTGTGGCTGAGCGAGGTACACAGAGTGGCAGTAAACAGAATGCTATATAGTGTGGCTGAGCGAGCAGTGTACTCCCAGCAGACACAGAGTGGCAGTAAACAGAATGCTATATAGTGTGGCTGAGCGAGGTACACAGAGTGGCAGTAAACAGAATGCTATATAGTGTGGCTGAGCGAGCGGTGTACTACTATTCCCAGCAGACACAGAGTGGCAGTAAACAGAATGCTATATAGTGTGGCTGAGCGAGGTACACAGAGTGGCAGTAAACACAATGCTATATAGTGTGGCTGAGCGAGCGGTGTACTACTATTCCCAGCAGACACAGAGTGGCAGTAAACAGAATGCTATATAGTGTGGCTGAGCGAGCGGTGTACTACTATTCCCAGCAGCGACACAATGACTGGGGGGACCCTGGCTAGCGTGGCTGGAGCGCGAACTACCCTGCCTGCCTACCCAAAGCTAAACCCACAGACAAATGGCGGAGATATGACGTGGTTCGGGTATTTATTTACCCGAACCACGTGACAGTTCGGCCAATCAGAGCGCGTTCGGGTCCGAACCACGTGACCCGTTCGGCCAATCACAGCGCTAGCCGAACGTTCGGGGAACGTTCGGCCATGCGCTCTTAGTTCGGCCATGTGGCCGAACGGTTTGGCCGAACACCATCAGGTGTTCGGCTGAACTCGAACATCACCCGAACAGGGTGATGTTCTGCAGAACCCGAACAGTGGCGAACACTGTTCGCCCAACACTAATTGCCATGGGCGCTATATTGCCCAGATACGCCCCTGTGTATGGCCACCTTTACACAGCAAGATGGGTTGGGGAGATTTCTCGCCTGTTCCTGTGGTATTGTTTTTACTTGTTATCTATATCAGTTTTTCATTTGCAGCCTCTATTACTGCGCTGTGCTGCGTAATTTGTTGGCATGAAATAATAATGTTATGTAAGAGGCACATTGCTTTTCTGCCCATAAAATTTGCTGTTTTTAATGGTTTTCTCTCAACTGTAACATTGGTAACAGCTGATGGTAATGGAACAGTCTGGACCACTGGATTAAATTGCCTTGGCTTTCCTGCTGTGAAGATGTTACAGATCTGCTTTCATTACTACCAGGTGTAGTTTTCCCAGTGGGCACTAGGGGGCAGTGCAGCCCCATGACAAATTCTAAGTTGGAATAATTCCTCAATAGACACGCAATACAAAGGTTCTATAATTACTCAGAGGGAGAACAGACATTTGGGGCACAGAAGCAGCCCTCGGTGATGTTCCTGCAAAGCTATCCGCATTAGTCAAGGTCGGAAATGTGGCATTTAACTGCTTTGTTACAAAATGGAGCAGATATTAGTGTGACGACGAGCCAAAGTTTCTTCTGTTGTGAAGTTATTTATGGAGTACCGATGGTTGATAATCAGGAGGAGTGGTAAATGGACTACTTATAAACAATAAGCATGGAGACCTGAAAATATACAATAGCATCTTTTTAAAGTGACACTGACGCAAAAAAAAACCTTATGATATAATGAATTGTATGTGTAGTACGGATAATTAACAGGACATTAGTAGCAAAGAAAAGGGTCTCGTATTTTTACTTCACGACCGCCTAATGCCGATAGGCGGCGGCAGGTCGAAGTGGTGTTACCATGGAAAAGGCCGGTCGTTCGATCGGCCTTTCCATGTCAGTTCACGGAGGGTGAATAGCCTGTGAGCCTCCGATCGCGTCTCGCAGGCGAAATGTAAACACGCGGGGAATAAATCCCTGCTGTTTACATCATACAGCGCTGCTGCGCAGCACCGCCGTATAGCAGATCGGCGATCCCCGGCCTCTGATTGGCCAGGGATCGCCGGCATCTGATAGGCTGAAGCCTATCCTAGGCGGCAGGGCCGGGCCGAGGCATAGGCTGGAGAGGCTCCAGCCTCAGGACGCAGTGTAGGAGGGGGAGCACAATTCATTCAGCTGTCATTCCTAATTGTGTATGAAGCAGAAAGAAATAAGAAAAGGGGATACATAGCAGTGACTGCAAGCCCGATAACTAGATATTAAGGTGTTGGGGAGGTTGTGGGCCCTGTGGCCCTCTTAATCTAAGAGCAATCAGTGTGTGACAGCTGGGGTGGAAGGGATGGAGGGGCGCACTTTGGTGTCTCAGCCTTGGGTGCTGGAGGACCTTGTCCCTGCTCTGCTAGGCGGAGCAGGACGGATCGCCGTCCTGTGCCGCCCACAACAAGAGGGAGAGGGAGGGAAGGAGAGGGAGGGAGGAAATCGCTGCGGAGGGGGGCTTTGAGGAGCCCCCCCCCCCAGGGGTGTCTCACCCACCAGGCAAGTATAGGCGGTTGCCTGGGGCGCCATGAGGTGGTGAGGCGCCATGAGGTGGTGAGGCGCATTCCCCCGCCGCTGCTACCGTGACCATGTTTTTTTTTTTTTTTTTTTTTAATATTATATTACCTCCCGACTCAGTCCCCGGTGCTCGGCACGCTACCATTTGCTCAGCAGTGCCTCCACCTCCACTTCTCCCCAGCCAATAGAGCAATCAATACTGCTCTTCTCTGCCAGGCTCCTTCTTTAAAGCCGTGCCCCTTCTTCTCAGTAGCCACACAGGTAAAGTGTTTACCTCGTGTGGCCCAGCCTTTAACTCCGCCCCACGCCAGTCAAACCAGGAGCCAGCGGCCAGCCAGCTTATGCCCCCGACAGTCTGACCCCCCACCTGTGTCACTGGCTGCACACAGACACTGGAGCGAGACAGCCAGGGGACAGATGCAGTCACAGAGAGAAGAATGTGATGTGTCTGTGTTGGAGCCCCACCCCTGCACAAGACAGCAACATAGCCCGGGAGAAGGGAAGTTTTTGCTTCAGAGTAGTGATGGGAATTCCGGCTCTTTTCAGAGAATCGGCTCTTCTGAATCGGCTCCCATTAAAGAACCGGCCCTTACAGCTCTGAATCGGCTCTTCATTAAATATCACTAAACACCACTCAGAATCGGAGTAAAAGCCCCACCCCCATCTCCATGACAATTCCAGACTGCTTCTCTGACTGGGGCAATCCCTCCTGCTACTGCTCTGCTCCGCCCCATACACTCCTACAAGCTGCAAGAGGAGGACTACATCTTCCAACGTGCCTCAGCGCCCTTTATTGCAGAGCAAAGCAGAGCTCTGTGGGGCAGCTGAGGCATCAACTCTTTCAAAACTGAGAACCGGCTCTTGTCGTTCGCAGCAAAGAGCCGGCTCTTAGAGCCGGCTCGTTGGCGAACAACCCATCACTATTCCAGAGATGATAAGCTGCATGCACAGGCAGAAGAGAAGGTATGCAGGCAGGCTGCTAAGAACACTTCCTGTCCTGTGTGCAGACTCCCAGTACTGTTATAACTGCTAGAATGTGCCCTGCTCTTTTAATACTAGAGTTTTCTTTGAAAGCTGGTTAGGCTGTAGGCTGGTAAAGCTGTAAACCTGTGCTTTAGTGCTGTGCTGTCTCTCCCTCTCCCCTCTCTGTTCCTCTGCCCCCTCTTCCATCTTATGCTGTCTCTACCCCTCTCTGTTCCTCTGCACTCTCTTCCATTTTATGCTAGGCTTTATGTTTGTTTACGTGTATTTTCTGGTGAAACGCTTCCACATTACGATTATTTTCTGACAACGTTGCCCCATTACGATTATCTTCTGGTGAAACGCTGCTGCCCTATGATTAATTTCTGGTGAAATGCTGCTGCAATAAGTGTATTTTCTGGTGAAACGCTGCCACCTTACGAATATTTTCCGGTGAACTGCTGCTGCAATAAGTGTATTTTCTGGTGAAACACTGCCACATTTCGATTATTTTCTGGTGAATTACGATTCTGAATTACGATAATTACTATTATTTTCTGATGAAACACTGCCGCATTATGATTATTTTCTGGTGAAACGATGCTGCATTATGATTATTTTCCTGGGGGAGAGGGACTTGGGGGGGGGGGGGGCGCCACAGGTTTTCTCGCCTGGAGTGACAAAATGACTAGAGGCACCCCTGCCCCCCCCTCCCCCCCGCTAGGCCAAAATAGCCGGCGGCGATCAGACCCCCCCCCCCCCCCCCCCAGCAGGACATCCCCCTAGTGGGGAAAAAAGGGGGGAAGTCTGGTAGCCCTGACTGATTCCTGATCTGTGCTGCGGGCTGGAGAGCCCACGCTGCACAGATCATAGGAAAATAGGCTGGTCCTTAAGTGGTTAAGTTATATAGCTTTTTTATAGCATTGCATCATTCTGTCATACAGTGGAGGAAATAATTATTTGACCCCTCACTGATTTTGTAAGTTTGTCCAATGACAAAGAAATGAAAAGTCTCAGAACAGTATCATTTCAATGGTAGGTTTATTTTAACAGTGACAGATAGCACATCAAAAGGAAAATCGAAAAAATAACCTTAAATAAAAGATAGCAACTGATTTGCATTTCATTGAGTGACATAAGTTTTTGAACCCCTACCAACCATTAAAGGGGAACTTCAGCCTAAACAAACATACTGTCATTAAGTTACATTAGTTATGTTAATTAGAATAGATAGGTAATATAATTTTTTACCCACCCTGTTTTTTTCCTCGCCTCCTCTCGCCCCCCAATGAGCATGTGGTGTGTAAGCAGCCTTATAGAAGAAAAGTATTTTGTGTATACAATTGTCTGTCTTATTTTGTACCCCATATTTCTTTCTTACTTTGTACAGTGCCAAGGAATACGATGGTACTTTATATATCAATAATAATAGCACACAATAGCTGGTCTGGGGTGTTGGGCACAAAGTATAAATCTTGCCTCGAGCGGCACAGAATGGGTTGAGGCGTCTCAAGGATTGTTGCGCAGCTCTCTGAGTTTAATGGAGGCTAACAGTCTGCGTATCCACTCACACTGCGCTGACAGAGATAAATTGACTCTTCCATTCAGAAGGTCACTAATAAATTAGGAATGTAATTAAGGTTGTGAAAGTAAAGTCTATAGAACAGATGAACCGTTCATTTATAACCCCAGATGGTGAGAATTAAACTTTTTATTGATGCTCCATTTAATAGAATGACAACATTAACCCTCATCATTTTCCAGCTATTTTAAATTTGAAAAAGGGACAGCTTCTAATTATAGGTATAATATAAAAAAATATATGAAAGCTGAAACTGGGAGTGACTGGTCAAAGGAACGTGAGGAGTAATCGAGGTGTGATGTGGGTCATGTGACTGCACAGTGTGAGGATGTAAGTCATGTGACTGCAGTGTGAGGATGTGTGTCATGTGACTGCACAGTGTGAGGATGTGCATCATGTGACTGCACAGTGTGAGGATATGTGCCATGTGACTGCACAGTGTGAGGATGTGCATCATGTGACTGCACAGTGTGAGGATATGTGCCATGTGACTGCACAGTGTGAGGATATGCGTCATGTGACTGCACAGTGTGAGGATATGCGTCATGTGACTGCACAGTGTGAGGATATGCGTCATGTGACTGCACAGTGTGAGGATATGCGTCATGTGACTGCACAGTGTGAGGATATGCGTCATGTGACTGCCCATTGTGAAGATATGTGTCATGTGACTGCACAGTGTGAGGATATGCGTCATGTGACTGCACGGTGTGAGGATATGCGTCATGTGACTGCACAGTGTGAGGATATGCGTCATGTGACTGCACAGTGTGAGGATATGCGTCATGTGACTGCCCATTGTGAAGATATGTGCCATGTGACTGCACAGTGTGAGGATATGCGTCATGTGACTGCACGGTGTGAGGATATGCGTCATGTGACTGCACAGTGTGAGGATATGCGTCATGTGACTGCACAGTGTGAGGATATGCGTCATGTGACTGCCCATTGTGAAGATATGTGTCATGTGACTGCACAGTGTGAGGATATGCGTCATGTGACTGCACAGTGTGAGGATATGCGTCATGTGACTGCACAGTGTGAGGATATGCGTCATGTGACTGCACAGTGTGAGGATATGCGTCATGTGACTGCACGGTGTGAAGATATGTGTCATGTGACTGCACGGTGTGAGGATATGTGTCATGTGACTGCACAGTGTGAGTATATGCGTCATGTGACTGCACGGTGTGAGGATATGCGTCATGTGACTGCACAGTGTGAGGATATGCGTCATGTGACTGCACGGTGTGAAGATATGTGTCATGTGACCAGGGCCGGATTTCTGCAAAGGCCACAAAGGTCACGGCCTAGGGCGGGAAAAAATCAGAAGGATAAAAGGGCGGCAGGACCTGAGAGAGATAAGAGGCTGCATGTCAAAATAAATCATTTCTCCTGCTCCAAAGCGCCCTGGCTTTGCTGCACACACACAGTCAGAATTCCAGAGCTCCGTGTATTTTCCTTACTTCGTGGTGTGCTATGAGACAGTGCTATCTACTGAACATACACGCTTCAGTTTATTGCCAGGGGTGAGAGAAACATGGATCACAATGTAGACAATTTCTGATCCAGTAAAAGTAAACATTTTAACAGAATTATTTCCACTTTACAACTCAAGCTGGGCTAAACAATGTATTGCTGGTCAGATTCTGTTAATGACTTGAGCCATTCCTTCTCCTCTCTCCCCCTGGATTGTAAATCTTAAACAGATAAGGGTTTTTTTTTCCTTAGAGAGATTTATGGCAGCCCCTTCTAAGCTAAATCTTAACCCCTTGCTGGCTCATTTTAAAGGCAGCAGTAGTCTAGTATGAGATAGACAACTTCTCTATAATTATAATTACAAATGTACTGTTGTATACTTTTGTATTGTTACATTCTGTTTTGTATACCAAAAGTAATAACATACACTAAAAATTAAAAAAATATATATTTGTACCGTGTTGGCAAACAGTAAAAAAACACCTGTGAAAGAATCAGTACAATAAATACTATAAAATAAATGCAACAGATCTGTGATTACAGAAGAGCAGAGAGGGAGATGAATGCCGCTCTGCTACTTCATGCCTGGTACACACCATGCAATTTGCCATCAGATAGATGGGTTCAAATTGATTATTTCTGACAGGTCTAATCTGATTTCTGATCATTTTTCTAATCGACTTTGTATAAGTGATCGGAAAATCGATTCAACCCATCTATCTGGTGCGTACCAGGCATTAGGGACTCACTGCTCTAACAGGAAAAACAATCATTCATCATTTTTCAGAGAGAAAACATTCATAGGTATCCTGCAAACAAGTGATCGTTAAGGCTCATACACACATCAGACTATAGTCTTTGGAAAAAGAAAGATCACAGTCCAATCTTACCACCCTCCATGTAGTATGAGAGCCATACCTTCACAGTCTTTTCTATGGAGCTGCACTCCCCATCAGACAGAAATCTTACCCCCTTCCATGTAGTATGAGAGCCACACCTACACAGTCTATTCTATGGAGCTGCACTCCCCATCAGACAGAAATCTTACCCCCTTCCATGTAGTATGAGAGCCACACCTACACAGTCTATTCTATGGAGCTGCACTCCCCATCAGACAGAAATCTTACCCCGTTCCATGTAGTATGAGAGCCACACCTACACAGTCTATTCTATGGAGCTGCACTCCCCATCAGACAGAAATCTTACCCCGTTCCATGTAGTATGAGAGCCACACCTACACAGTCTATTCTATGGAGCTGCACTCCCCATCAGACAGAAATCTTACCCCCTTCCATGTAGTATAAGAGCCATACCTTCACAGTCTTTTCTATGGAGCTGAACTCCCCATCAGAAAAAATCTTTGCAAGATGCTGCACACAAAGATGCTGTACACATTCAACAGATCAGTATCTGCAAAAGATCTGTTCCTGCCACAGATCCGTTCCTGCAAATTGCATTCATAGTCTATGAGATCTGCAGATCATCATACACACCTTGTTTAACTGACATTCATCTGCAGATCAGACAATCATCTGCAGATCTGAAAATCCATCCTGGTGTATCGGATCTGCAGATGAATGTCTGTTAAACAAGGTGTGTATGATGATCTGCAGATATCATAGACTATGAATGCATTTTGCAGGAACAGTTCTTTTGCAGATACTGATCTTCTGAATGTGTACAGCATCTTTGTGTGCAGCATCTTGCAAAGATTTCTGTCTGATGGGGAGTTCAGCTCCATAGAATAGACTGTGTAGGTATGGCTCTCATACTACATGGAAGGGGGTAAAATTGGTCTGTGATCTTTCATTTTCCTAAAGGCTCATAAACACATCAGACCACAGTCTTTGGAAAATGAAAGATCACAGACCAATTTTACCCCCTTCCATGGAGTCCGAGAGCCATACCTACACAGTCTATTCTATGGAGCTGAACTCCCCATCAGATAAAAATCTTTGCAAGATGCTGAACACGTTCAAAAGATCAATATCTGCAAAAGATCTGTTCCTGCAAAAGATCCGTTCCTGCAAAATGCATTCATAGTCTATGATATCTGCAGATCCTCATACACACCTTGTTTAACAGACAATTATCTGCAGATCAGACAATCATCTGCAGATCTGAAGATCCATCCTGGTGGATCTGATCTGCAGATGAATGTTTGTTAAACAAGGTGTGTATGAGGATCTGCAGATATCATAGACTATGAATGCATTTTGCAGAAATGGATCTTTTGCAGGAACAGATCTTTTGCAGATACTGATCTGTTGCATGTGTGCAGCATCTGTGTGTGCAGCATCTTGCAAAGATTTCTATCTGATGGGGAGTTCAGCTCAATAGAATAGACTTTGTAGGTATGGCCCTCATACTACATGGAAGGGGGTAAAATTGGTCTGTGATCCTTCATTTTCCAAAGACTATGGTCTGATGTGTGTATGCACCCTGAGTGTGTGTGTGTGTGTGTGTGTGGGGGGGGGGGGGGGGAGGGGGGGGGGGGCGGTTGGTGGTACCGGGCCTAGGGCACTGGGAAGTCTAAATCCGGCCCTGCATGTGACTGCACGGTGTGAGGATATGCGTCATGTGACTGCACAGTGTGAGGATATGCGTCATGTGACTGCACGGTGTGAAGATATGTGTCATGTGACTGCACGGTGTGAGGATATGTGTCATGTGACTGCACAGTGTGAGGATATGTGTCATGTGACTGCACGGTGTGAGGATATGTGTCATGTGACTGCACAGTGTGAGGATATGTGTCATGTGACCGTACGGTGTGAGGATAGGCGTCATGTGACTGCACAGTGTGAAGATATGTGTCATGTGACTGCACAGTTTGAGTTCTTCTAAACACACATAGGCCTCAATTCACTAAGCATTACCGCAATTGGTAATGCTGAAAACAGCTTATTTTACAGATCACCTTGGCAAATGCCAATTTAGTGAGCCTATTACCGCACTGAGAAGTAAAGTTAGTGATTAGTGAGGGGAATTACCAACTTGTGCGGTAAATACCTCAAGAAGTGTCAAGAAATTGTAATTAACAAAGATTAAAGCGGACCTAAACTCAGAACTTCTTCTCAACTCTAAAAGAAAAGAAACGGCATAATAATAATTAAAGGAAAACATTTCTTTGTTACAGCTGATATAAATCCTGCAATAAATCTGCAGTGTGTCCACTTCCTGCTTTCATGGAAGCAGATATAAGGTTAACATCCCGGGTTTACAAATTAGCTGCTCTGCAGAGGCAGCCAGCTGACACAGCTGAGAGATCAAATTACAATGGTAATTAGTCACAGATAAGGGGTAATTAGATAGTCTAAACGCTCTAAATACATACAGGGTGCAAAAAATAACTGCCCTTAGTGAATTGAGGCCGTAGGGCTCGATCTAATTCCCAAAAGTTATTTTAAACAGAAGATGAAAAATTATCTCCTAGGAGAAAACTTAGGAGAAAAAGTGAATTGAATAAAGGCCACTGGCTTCAATTTACTAGGCCTTACCACACGCAGAAAAGCTGATTTTACCAAACATTTTGTCAAAGGTCAATTCAGAATCAGAATCAATTTTATTTGGCCAAAGACGTTTGCACTTACAAGGAATTTGCCTTCACAAAGGCTGTTACCGCATGGAAAAGTGAAATTACCAACTTGTGAGGTAAATAATTGTCAATTCACAAAGATTAGAGCAAGCGGTAACTAAAGTGAGATGTTCAGTATTTATCTCCAGCCCGGAGCTGTCGGTAACTAACAACAAATCATTTGGGAGTTTATACTGAGAGAGCAAAGCGATAGGTACACGCAGATAGGCACCCAGTATAACACGTTAGAACTCTTTTCTGAAGAAAATGTGCAGAGATCAATCATACACAACCATCAGGTAACGCAGCTTACTTACAACAGAAAGAAACACAGAATGAATACAGGAAATCACAATACCATAGAGATCTGTAATGATCTGCTCTGCTGTCTGCACAGGCAGACAGCTGTTTGACCATTTTGTAAATCTGAGTGTGGCAGGTCCCTGGAAAAGAAACCTGTCTCCACTCTGCAAGCTGCAGAGTTGCTGTTCTGGGGAGGAATTTGCATCCACTTGTCATGCAAATTGCTTAGCTGCTTCCTCTGATGGCTTGCAGTATAAAAACCATTTCTTCCCAGAATTCCCTGCTGGTCATGATGGTTTGTTCCTGCTAACTCACCTGGAGTATCAGCCTTTGCTGTTGTTTGCTAAGATTATCTTAGAGTAATTCCTTGGGACTGCACTAGGCATCCCTTCTAGCGCAGTCAGGTTGTATTATCTGTTTTGCCTTGTACTGTCTATCTGTTCCGATTGTCTTGTCGCCAGCGGCGGTCGACAGGAAATCGTTCTGTCTGTACTCCGTCTTAGGGGTGCCAGCCAGAGCAGCGGTTGCTACTGGTTGATTCATCTGTTTGTTTGTCTGGATCGCATCCGCTCTAGCGGTAGTGGCGGTGGTTCCTTCTATGCTCTGTCTGGGAGTGTAGGCCAGAGCTGCGGTTGCTGCTGGCTACTCCTTCTCTCTGTCTTGTCTGGTACGAACGCTTGCTGTAGGCTCGGTGAGGTAACCGTTTAGCAAGCGTTCGCGTTCTCTATTTCGTGTTTGTGTTTCATTGGGTAGTTAGGGTGGCACGCTTATCACTGGGCGCCTAACGCGCGGTGATCGTGTCTTTAACGCGTTCGCTGTTGCGAATGAGTGCGGAGTTCGCGTTTAGCTAGCGTTTGTTATTTTCTTTGACGTTCTGATAATTGTTATTTGCTGTCTTTCTTGCTACACTTGTGCTCTGTCTAACTCGGTCTTGTGTTACTATTGGCAATTGCCACTTTTGCGATTGCGTTCCCACTTCGTTTCAGCTGTTGTGTGTTCACCGTCGCTGGGTGGCGACTAGATTGGTGGACACACATACATTCTGTCTCTGTGCTCTCTCTCTCTCTAAGGGCTATCTTGCCCTGCATTGCTTAAACTCGTACAATTCCCACTTGGTATCTGTGGCAGTGCAGAGGCTGTGTTCCTCTGCACTCCACAGCTCCATCTGCCAGTGGGAATTTCCCTCTACAGATGCATTGCACCACAGCTGGGTTCTGTTTAATTACACGCTTGTGGAGGATTTCCGCAGTGTCAAAGATGCGCGCTGACCACGGAAATAATTCCGCAATCGTTACAAGATCATTCATCACCACACTTTACAGACAGTGACATCTTGTGGTCACTTTACTATACTGCAGTTTAAGTTATATAATGTTGCTAAATCCAATATACAAGGGAGAAAACAGAGCAGTGAAAAGGTGAAAAAACTAATTAAACTATTCAGGAAAACAAATGAATAGTAAAAACCTATCTCCTTATTTCTCAATATTATTATGTAGCAATTAAAAATTTAATAAGTTACTAATGTTTTTTTATTATTATTAATATTATTTTTATTTAAAGAGCGCCAATATATTTCGTAGTGCCGTTCAACGTGCAAAACATACATCAATGCGGAGCATAGATGCACGAGCAGTTTAACTGCTTCCGGGGCGGCAGTGATTAAAATCTACGCCCTGTTTGGAGGCTCTTATTCCTGCCAGGGCGTAGATTTCACCACACCGCTGCCGCACGCTCTTGCCACTCTCGTAGTTCCCACTGATCTTGTCGTTGTCTCCCCGCTGCAGCTCACTCGCCCTGCCATCTCTATGACGGCAGAGCTCTGTGAGCCGGTCACGAGACGATTTTATTGGCTCCTGGCCCTGTCATCAATGTGACCGAGTCCCATTGGCTTACATTGATCACATGGTCAGGAGCTAATGAAAGTGGCTTCTGTCTGGCTCACAAAGCTCTGCTGTCACAGAGACGGCAGAGTGGGTGGCCTGAGGCGATGGATGTGCAGCGTGGACTGCGGTAGCAGCGGTTCAGAGCGTGATTTTCCGGAAGGTTTCTGGTCCTTAAAGAGGAACTCCAGTGAAAATTATGTAATAAAAAAGTGCTTCATTTTTACCATAATTATGTATAAATGATTTAGTCAGTGTTTGCCCATTGTAAAATATTTCCTCTCCCTGATTTACATTCTGACATTTATCACATGGTGACATTTTTACTGCTGGCAGGTGATGTAAGTGGAAGTACCTGCTGCTTGTTTTTTTGGCAGTTGTAAACAGCTATTTCCCACAATGCAATGAGGTTCACATACAGGAAACTGTCAGGAGTACCATAGTCCTCACAGTCTCCTGTGGGAGGGGCTTCACCACAATATCAGCCATACAGAGCCCCCTGATGATCCATTTGTGAAAAGGAATAGATTTCTCGTGTAAAAGGGGGTATCAGCTACTGATTGGGATGAAGTTCAATTCTTGGTCACGGTTTCTCTTTATGGGGCCAGAGACCGCTGGTACTGAAGGGGTTAACATACTGTACAATCAGGATAACCAGTGACAAAAGTACCAATACATCAAATTGATGTGTAGTGTGAAAAACATCGCCTATACGGATAGATATTCATTCGATAAATTGCACAGAAACAGAAATCAAAAGGTGGGAGGTCCCTGTCCTTGCGAGCTTACAATCAACAGATTTTTTCTTAAGCTGATGCAAAATTTATGCTCATTAATTGCATTTTACTTGTCAGTATACAGTATATACTCGCGTATAAGCCGAGGTACCCACTTTTCCCTCAGAAACCAAGAAAAAGTGATTGACTCGCGTATAAGCCCACTACCCAATATATCCCCCTCCACAGTAGCCAGATGTGCCCGCCGTACAAGTCAGCCCCCTCCCCATAGCCAGATGTGCCCGCCGTACAAGTCAGCCCCCCTCCCCATAGCCAGATGTTCCCCCTGTACAAGTCAGCCCCCCTCCCCATAGCCAGATGTGCCCCAATGATGATACAGCTGTGTCTCAAGACGCCACTAGAAGGTGTCATAGATATGAGACACAGTGATTGCCACACAGGAAGAATCCCTGATGATTGCACCTCTGACATGTTGCTTGCACGCTCCGCTCCACAAGCCAAGGGACACAGGTAGACTTGAGCAGCGCACTCTGGGCACCGACACAGCAGGGAGCCAGCTGGTAAGAGCAGGATCACTAGTGCACAATTCTTACACTCCTCTGCCAGTAACAGAACCTACTCCACCACCCATTCTGCTCCACTGACTCACATATAAGCCAAGGGGGTAACTTTTCAGCACATTTTTGTGCAGCAAAATTAGGCTTATACGCAAGTATATAAGGTAATACCCGTAAAAAAACAACAATGCTGTCTGTGTTGCATCCTTCATCCATTTTCCCTGCACTGCAATAACCCATCAAATACCGAATGAAATACTGCATGATTCCTTAAAATGCCGAATTAACTACTGCATAAGGTATAAATCTTTGTAAATTGCCATGCAATGTGTTTAATTGACTCTAAACTTTATTCCCATCATGTAAATTGATATATTTATCATTTTCAAATGTGAAAATTAAGGAAAACGAATGATAGAAAGGACCAATGTGGTTTGGTTTGCATGATAAAACTTTAGCTTCTGAAATCTTTGTGATTTGCATGGTTAGGGGTGTGGTGAGGGTGTGGTTAGAGGTGTGGTAGGGGTGTGTCTTTAAGTGTCCCACTTTCTTATCTCACAGAGTTGGGAGGTATGATATATAGTGGGTTATAGTACTGTATTAGCTAGGTCTTTTTTTAGAATTGACGTTCAAGCACCCAGAAAGAACCCTTATCTGGCATCAGCCCATCCCCATTGGTGCCGGATAACCAAGACTCTACTGTATTATGATGCAAAACTGTAAAATATAGTATACATGTGTACGCATACATATAAGATGTTAACCCTTTGTCTGCTTCCATGAAAGGAGGAAATAGCCACACTGCAGATTTATTGCAGGAGTTCTGTAAGCTGTAAAGGTATGTACACACGCACTACGGAAGCCAACGACGGGTCCGCCAGACCCTCCCGCTGGGCAGACTTTCAGCAGACAGTAGTGCGTGCGTACACACTGTCGGCGGGCTGTTCCTGAACGATCCGCTGAGCCGCCACCGCCCCCACTCCCCCCGCATACATTACCTGATCCAGCCGGCTCGAGTCCCCTGGTGTCCGCTGTCTCTTCTCCACTCTGGGCTCCAGGGCTGCAGCTTCACTTTACTTCCTGCCGAGGGAAGTTTAAACAGTAGAGGGCGCTCTACTGTTTAAACTTCCTGTCGGGACAGGAAGTAAGTGAAGCTGGAGCCCAGAATGGAGAAGTGACAGCGGGGGACACGCGCCGGCGGAACAGGTAATGTATTGCCGCTGTCGTCGGTCGTCGGACATTCGAACGCCGCTATTGACGCACTCCCAACCCGCAATCGAGCGAAATCTTCCACACGGACAGATCGACGGGAATGATCGATTTTGGACAGAAACCGATCATTTGGTCAGCGTTTACCCAACGATTTCACAGCAGATTCGATCACAGTGATCAAAAATCATTAAGTGTATGGGTCCCTATAGAGTGGTTGTGCTGCATGCATTATTCTGTAGTCTGTAATCGAGACACCCATTCCTTATCACGCCGTGTCACTGACTGTACACACAATAATGCAGTTCTCACCTCATATCTTGTGACCGCTTTCTCTGCTAATCACAAAGTAAATATTATGTTTTACTTCCTTATAGTGTCAGCCCTCCCAAATAAGGCGGAATCTTCCATTGTTAAGCCTTGTACACACACATCAAGGGAGTCAGCTGATGCAGCTGTTTTGGGGCCAATAATCTAACTCATGTAGAGCTGCCCCCTCATGTCTTTTAAATGGAACCTGAAGTGAGAGGGATATGAAAACTGCCACATTTACTTCTGTTTTAACAATACCAGTTACCTGGCTGTCCTGCTGCAGTAGTGTCTGAATCACACACCTTAAACAAGCATGCAGCTAATCCAGTCAGACTTCAGTCAGAAACAACAAGGAGAAGAGCTGGCGCATCCAAAGTTAATCTTTATTGGTTCCAAGTAAAAAATCTGGCTAACATTTCGGAGCCACGTAGGACCCCGTTATCAAGGCAATGTTTGCGCAGAGGCAAAGATCTGTCTGATGCTGTGCAAAAGTTCCTGCAAAGGAAGTGGGAGTCTGGCTCCTCTAGACACTCGTTGCTGCTGATCCCAAATTAATACACATCGCTCTCTGCGAGTGTTTAGAGGAGCCAGACTCCCATTTACTTTACAGGAACTTTTGCATGGTAGCAGACAGATCTTTGCCTCCGAGCAAACATTGCCTTGATAAAGTGGTCCTACGTGGCTCCGAAACATTGGCCATATTTTTTGCATGGAACCAATAAATATTAGTGTTATGATCACTTCTGCAGCATGTACTGCTGGCTGCAGTTTTACTGGAGACAAGCAGTTTTTGATTTCTTTGCGTGCATTTGCCCGCATAGTTTTGCACGCTCTTACACTGAGCGTTGATTCCATCTGCAGTCGCTCTGAAGTTAATGACAGATTAATATGCTTTTGTGAAAACAAACATTGTCTGTTGCAATGGAGCTGCAATCCCTTTCTTGCAGGCTGCATATCATTGTCTGCCTTTTCCTGCTGTCAGTGTCAGCCTGTGATTAATTACCATTCACCTGTGTGGGAATCTGCATGTCTGCTCCCATTGGATGACCTCAGTATAAAGGTCTGCTTCCTGCAGTGTTCCATGGGCTATCATAGTCTCAGATTCTGTCTGTTACTCTGTCCGGCCCCCACCTCGTTCCTAGTCTGTGTGGACTGCGCTGACTCCTGCGAAGGGGTCAGCGAGTCCTCCTAGTTTTGCTCTTGTTATCAGAAGTTGTTACTTTGCTTGTCTTGCGTCATATATTGGTTCATCGCCAATATATACACATACTAGCACGTTTGTTATTTTCTTTGTATTCGTGTTACGTTAATACATCAGTGTCGCTGATATATACGTACTCGAACTCTTTATATCCTGTGTTCAGTCAGTTAGTTTCCAGCACATTTTGGTAGGTTTCGTGATCACCCGTGCTTAGCTAGTTCAGTCCTGTTCCTAGTCCTGCTCCAGTTCTTAGTTAGTGTTCCTTGCTTATGTCATATATCGGTTTATCGCGGATATATACATATGTCAGTTAGTCGTTTGTAGTTCATTGATAGCTGTAACCGTAATACGCTAGGAAATCATACCTATTCTATATTTGTGTGTATTACGTCTGCCTTCTTGACTCTATTTCCCGACTATTCTGTCCTGTCCTTGTGAGGCACGCCACCGCTGCAATCGCATTGGCTGCCTCATTCCAGCCTGTCTTGTCTTGGATATTTGCTGTCACTTAAGCAGTGACTAGTTAAGCAAACATTCATTCTGTTACCTGTCCTGATCTCCTGAGTTCTGGTTTATGCGCTCAGCGCTACCTTGCGCTGAGCCACTACAGTGGAAGGATTGTTTGTGGCTGTTCGGATCTACGCCTGTTCTGTGCGCCACATCTCCTGTTGGAGTCAGTCCTCTCCACTAAACTGGGGATATCCTGGTTTCTGGTGCTAGCATGTGTACCTCCTTCACGTCAGAATCCGCATTGTGTGATCTGACCGTGGAGGATATACCACCAACCGTAGCAATTAGCTTTGGATGAGCCAGCTCTTTTCCTTGTTGAATATTGCATAAAGGGCGTCATCCCTCTCTTCAGCTGTTGCACTCCCCTTAAAGGGATACTGTAGGGGGGGGGGTTGGGGGAAAATGAGCTGAACTTACCCGGGGCTTCTAATGGACCCCCGCAGACATCCTGTGTTGGCGCAGCCACTCACCAATGCTCCGGCCCCGCCTCCGGTTCACTTCTGGAATTTCTGACTTTAAAGTCAGAAAACCACTGCGCCTGCGTTGCCGTGTCCTCGCTTCCCCTGATGTCACTAGGAGCATACTGCGCAGGCACAGACCATACTGGGCCTGCGCAGTACACTCCTGGTGCCATCAGCGGGAGCGAACACGGCAACGTAGGCGCAGTGGTTTTCTGACTTTAAAGTCAGAAATTCCAGAAGTGAACTGGAGGCGGGGCCGGAGCATCGGGGAGTGGCTGCGCCAACACAGGATGTCTGCGGGGGACCATTAGAAGCCCTGGGTAAGTTCAGCTCATTTTCCCCCGACCCCCCTACTATAGGTTTGATCCATTAGTGAGTGCGAGATGATACTACCAATGTGATTCAGTTAGAAACAGTTGTGTTCTAAGGGGGTAGAGCTGGGAGTGGCCCGCCTCAGGTGTCCACGTGCAGGCTGGGGGGGCGTGACAGCAACCGGACCCCGTGCAGCTGCAGTGTCCCCGGTGGCCGCCGCCGTGCAGAGTATAATGCGCAGCTGTAAATGTGCCACTGTCTCACCTTCTCCCTGGAGTCCAGCGCTGTCAGGCCTCTTGCACACTACATTTGATTCCAAATTTTTTATACGATCTGATCTTTGATTCCGATAAAAAAAAAAGTACTACATGCTGCTAAGTTTTTTTAATCGGAATAAAAAATCTGACGGTATAAAAAAATTGGAATTGCATGTAGTGTGCAAGAGGCCTTATACTTCCTGTCACTGTCCGATCAGCTCTTCCCCTAGTTTCAGGTGATTAGGAGACAGTATCTTGGAGGGGACACAGACGGAGGGTACAGGGACAAAGGGGGGCATCCATCCATCATAAACAACATTAAAGGGGAACACTTTCAAGTAAACCTGAGAGGAGGATAAAGAAAGATTTGATACTTATCCGGGGGTTTCCTCCTCGCCATACTCCTGCATGCTTCCGTTCGGCCACAATCAGCCCCTGTAACTGTCTCAGTCGGGCTCTTTTGCGCATGCACAGAAAAGCTGTCTGATGCAACTGAGCAGGGCCGTGCAGAGGATTCTCAAGGGAAGGTGCTCAAATTTGAAAAAGGGGCCCTAATCGATAAATCGTGCTAAATTGTGTATGTAATACCCCTTCTCCAGAAAGCACTAGGCAGTCTTAACCCCCCCCCCCACCACCACCACCACACACACACACACACACACCTTTATAGAAGTATCAGGCAGACTTTGTGTCTTCTTCCAACCAACTTCTTTGGTGCCACCACCCTCAAATCAGCAGTCATAGGTGCGCACTATTAGAGTGGGCACAGTGGAGCCTGATGTAGGCATGGACTCACCTTTCATTACTGGGACCTCTGTCCCTCTAGATCAGCACCCAAGCTTCTTTTCAGGCAAAGAAGCAGTGGTTGCCAATATGCAGTGGTTGCTAAGCATTAGTAGATGCAAAACTGCAGTAAGTGCCAAGGTGCAGTGGGTGCCCAGATGCAGTAGATGGTAAGACGCAAAGGTCCAGCTTGTGCTAAGTTGCAGTGGGTGCCGATGTGCCAAAGTACAGTCCGTGTCAAGCTGCTTTGAGTACCAAGGTCCAGTTTGTATTGGGTGTTTATTTGCAGTGGATGCTATGCTGTATTGGGTGCTGAATGAGTAGCAGAAGGCGATAAACAATAGTGGGTGCCATGTGAGTGCTAATTGGTACAGGGAGCCATGTGAGTGTTGGACATGAGTGAGTAGGGAGTGCCATGTGTGGTCTGGATGTGTGCCATGGGAGAGTACTGAGTCTCATATGGGTTCGGACCAAGGATGGGTACTGGGTGCTATTTGGGTGCTGGCCATGGACGGGTACTAGGTGCATATAATGGCTTTGGAACTTTGTGCTGTGTGAGTACTATGCCATGTGCGTGTTGATTATGGGGGTTATAGGGTGTCATGTGGGTCTTAGGTGCTAATACTGAGTGCCAAGTGGGTACTGGGAGCGAGTACATGGTAACATCTGGGTAATGGGTGATGGCTAGTGGGGTATTTGTTGTCATGTGAGTGCTAAAGGCAGATGCTGGGTGCCATGTGGGTTCTGGGTGCTGGCACAGGGTGTCATGTGCATTCTGGCTGTATGGGTTGGTGTCAAGCATCATGTAGGTGTTGATTGCAGTTACTGAAGCCCTTGTGAGTTCTGGGTGCAAGTACTGGATGTCATATGTGAGTGTTTGATGCTTGTGCTGGGCACCAAGTGGAGGCTTAGTGCAACTGGAACTACTGCAGATGAAACATGTGGGTGTTGGGTGCAGGTACATTGGTACGAATACTTGGTGCATTGCCTGCACTAGGTGCTAGCTATGGGTGGGCATTGTGTGTCATGTGGATTCTGAGTGCAGGTACTTTGGGTGCTATTACTGGTTTATGTGAGTTCAGATAATGTGCAAGTACTGTGCCAAGTGGGTGTGAGTACTGGGTGCCATCTATAGGGTGAATGATGCAAGTACTAAGTGCCATATGGAGGTCGGATATAAGTATTGGGTGAAAGTTGCTTGGTGCAAGTACTGGGTGCTTGCTATAGTGGGGGTTACTGGTTGAGTGTAATGTGGGTGCTGAATATTGGTGGGATTGCGGTGGGTGCAGGGAGTGGGAGGTCACTGTGGGTACTGCTATGAATGGCATAGTTGTTGCTAGGGGAGGTAGAGGTCAGTGTGGGTGCTGGGGGAGGTAGAGGTCAGTGTGGGTGCTGGTGGAAGGGTAGGTCACTGTGGGTTCTGTGGAAGGAAGAGGTCAGTATGAGTGCTGGAGGAAGGGGAGGTCACTGTGGGTGCTGGGAGAGGTCATTGTAGTTATTGGAGGAGGGAGTAGTTGTGGATGCTGTGTGTTGGGAGAGATCAGTGTGGGCGCTGCTTTTGGGATGGGAGGTCCCTGTAAGTGCTGCAGGGGACAGGAGGGTAGCCTCTGGGGGAGAGAAAGATCACTGTGGGTGCTGGGGGAAGGATAGGTCAGTGTGGGTGCTGGGGTAGGCAGGATCACTGCTAGATTTGGGGAAGGAGAGGTGATTGTGGGTGGTAGGTGAAGGGAGAGGTCACTGTGGGAGGGAGAGGTCACTGTGGGTGCTGGTGGAGGGAGAGGTCAATGTGGGTGCTGGGGAAGGAGATGTCACTGTGGGTGCTAGGTGGAGGGAGAGGTCACTGTGGGAGGGAGAGGTCACTGTGGGAGGGAGAGGTCACTGTGGGTGCTGGTGGAGGGAGAGGTCACTGTGGGTGCTAGGTGCAGGGAGAGGTCACTGTGGGTGCTAGGTGGAGGGAGAGGTCACTGTGGGAGGGAGAGGTCACTGTGGGTGCTGAGGGAGGGAGAGGTCACTCACTGTGGGTGCTGGTGGAGGGAGAGGTCACTGTGGGTGCTGAGGGAGGGAGAGGTCACTGTGGGTGCTAGGTGGAGGGAGAGGTCACTGTGGGTGCTAGGTGGAGGGAGAGGTCACTGTGGGTGCTGAGGGAGGGAGAGGTCACTGTGGGTGCTAGGTGGAGGGAGAGGTCACTGTGGGTGCTAGGTGGAGGGAGAGGTCACTGTGGGAGGGAGAGGTCACTGTGGGTGCTGAGGGAGGGAGAGGTCACTGTGGGTGCTAGGTGGAGGGAGAGGTCACTGTGGGAGGGAGAGGTCACTGTGGGTGCTGAGGGAGGGAGAGGTCACTGTGGGTGCTAGGTGGAGGGAGAGGTCACTGTGGGAGGGAGAGGTCACTGTGGGTGCTGAGGGAGGGAGAGGTCACTGTGGGTGCTAGGTGGAGGGAGAGGTCACTGTGGGAGGGAGAGGTCACTGTGGGTGCTGAGGGAGGGAGAGGTCACTGTGGGTGCTGGGTGGAGGGAGAGGTCACTGTGGGTGCTAGGTGGAGGGAGAGGTCACTGTGGGTGCTGAGGGAGGGAGAGGTCACTGTGGGTGCTAGGTGGAGGGAGAGGTCACTGTGGGTGCTAGGTGGAGGGAGAGGTCACTGTGGGAGGGAGAGGTCACTGTGGGAGGGAGAGGTCACTGTGGGTACTGAGAGAGGGAGAGGTCACTGTGGGTGCTAGGTGGAGGGAGAGGTCACTGTGGGTGCTAGGTGGATGGAGAGGTCACTGTGGGTGAGGGAGAAGTCACTATGGGTGCTTGGGGAGGTAGAGGTCAGTATGGGTCCTAGGTGGAGGGTGAGGTCAGTATGCCACACTAGGATTCCTATCCAGGCCTCTTCACCTGAAAGTGCCCCAGACGGAGGCGGGGCTTACCGCGGTTGGGGGCGGGGCTTATTTTGCGCGATCAGAGGGGCCTTTTTTTGCTGATTTTAAAAAGGGGGGGGTGCCTAGGCACCCAGAGCACCCCCCTCTGCACGTGCCTGCAACTGAGCCAGTTACAGGGGCTGAATGTGGCCGAACGGAGGCACTCGGGGTGGACGGCGAGGGACTCAGCGGTGCTTATGGGGCTGGAGGAAAGTCTGGGTAAGTATCAAATCTTTCTTTATCCGAGCGTTAAGCACGGAGCTTGTGGTAAGGCGCTGTTGCCCTTGCATCAGATCCTATACTTCTGGAGCATCGCAAGGGACTGCAGTAAGTGTGAAAGTCTCTATAGACGCTCATTGTTTTTGCAGCCCCTTGCAGCAAAAGAGGATAATGCAACACAGGTTTAACCTGCATGTGTGAAAGGATGCCAGAAGCTTTGGAGAAATGGGGGGAGCAGGCATATACTACCACCTGTCCTTATGTCCGCCGCCCCCCACGTTCTCCTCTCTGCCCCCCATAGCTCACCTAAAAGCCCCCCAAGATCCTCTTCCGGTCGGCAGGATCGGGACTTACTGCGCAGGTGTCAGCTGGGCTGCGCACGTCCTACAGTGCGTGCCCGTGGCTGAGAGCGCACTGTGCATGCGTATGACATCATGCGCATGACCTATTGATGTCAAGGTGGGGGGAAGGGGGGCCCCATCCAAAGTTTCGCAGGGGGGCTGAGTGATTTCTAGTTAAGCCCCTGTACAGCCTGTTATAACTTCTTCAAGCACTGCCACATATAGGGCCTGATTCACAAAGCGGTGCTAACAGTTAGCACCCTGGTGAAAAGCCCTTTATCACGCCTAAACTCAGTTTAGGCATGATAAGTTTAGGTGTGATAACTTTAGGCATGATAAGTTTAGGTGTGATAACTTTAGGCATGATAAGTTTAGGTGTGATAAGTTTAGGCATGATAAGTTTAAGCACCAACTGCGTTAGCACCGCAATGCACAGCTGATCAAAAGTTTTGCGCTAGCAAAGTCTGGTGCACTTCGCATAGAGTTTAATGGCGCTGCTTTGCGTGCGGGACTTTGCACGCTATCTACACTTATCTAAACTTAGCATGCCTAAACTTATCACATCTAAACTTATCACACCTAAACTTATCACGCCTAAACTGGCTTTTCACCAGCGTGGTGCAATGGTTATCACGCCTAAAGTCTCTAACTGGGTTAGCACCGCTTTGTGAATCGAGCCCATAGATTCCAATCGAAATGGAAAACCAAAGCGGGTTAAAAAAGCTATCTGCATTTTCATTTAATCTGTGTATCAAGTAGGCAATAAGATCTGCTTAGCTGATAAATCACCCTCTCAGAGTGTACTTTACTCTGATTAGATCACCAAAGTACAGTCACTGTAATATAACTTTTCACCTGCATTAGGAACTATTGTGTAATTTCTAACTGCACTTATCATGATGCATTTTTGATGTCGGGCAGATAAGTAGAAAGTATTAACAAGTAGTTTCAAAAACAATCCAGCAGACTTCATGAGGCTAAAATAAGAAATGCACAGTATTTAACTATTTTAGCCTTTTGGATGTGGCTGTCACGTCCAAAAGGCTGCTGTTGCGCTGCTGCGTGCTCCCGCGCGCTCCCGGGGCGCCCCCCGTTAGCCCAGAGTTTAATGAATAGGAGCATAGTTCCTATTTATGAGGGTGTTTTTTTTTTCTTTAGTTCCAAATTTTATTTGGGTATTTTTTGGGTGTGGGAGGTAAACAGTTAATTTTAAATGTAATTTATTGTGTTTTGTGTAAAAAAAAAAATAAAGTTCATGTAGTTTTACTATTTGGCTTGCTTACAGGATGGAATAAAAAAATAAAATGACTGTGGCCATCTCTTGGCCAAATAGTAAAACTACATGTACATAATTTTTTTTTTCCACACAAAACACAATAAATTACATTTAAAATTAAATGTTTACCTCCGACACCTAAAAAATACCAAAATAAACATTTTAACTAAAAAAAATTACAATTTGAAAAAAAAAACATAGTTACCTAAGGGTCGGAAATGAATAGTTAAATAGTTACCTAAGGGTCTGAACTTTTTTAATATGCATGTCAAGAGGGTATAGTACGAATATTTTTTTAAATAATAAGCTTGTAAATAGTGATGGACGCAAAACTGAAAAACGTACCTTTATTTCCAAATAAAATATTGGCGCTATGCATTGTGATAGGGACATAATTTAAATAGTATAATAACCAGGACAAGTGGGCAAATAAAATGTGTGGGTTTTAAAGGGACTCCGAGCACCTCTCATGGGCATGCCTTTAAGACTCCGACCAGTACTGCAAAGTACTTAAAGATGCATACCTTTCTGTAGCTTGTGCTCTCCTCTTTCTTTTGATACCTGAATCGCCATTCTACACCAAATAGTTTTCGTGCGATTTCTTGGCTATGTTATAACTTCTGGGTCACCCCTGTCTTCTCTGTTAGAGAAGTGCATCACTGAATGACGCAGGAAGAGGTAGTGACACGCATGGCCATTGCAAGAGGCTCCTCCAGAGGAGTCATAGCACGACTTTGTTGGAAGCCGTCTGGCTTAATGGCATGCCCATGAGTGGTGCTCGGAGTCCCTTTAATTATAGTAGCATGTATTATTTTAAAGCTATAATGGCCGAAAACTGAGAAATAATGATTTTTTTCCATTTTTTTCTTAAAGGGAATGTGCAAGCAAAATAAAAAAATGAGTTTCAGTTACCTGGGGCTTCTACCAGCCCCATGCAGCCATCCTGTGCCCTCCTAGTCACTCACTGCTGCTCCAGTCCCCCGCTGGCAGCTTGCCGACCTAGGAGGTCGGCGGGACGCATTGCGTTCATTTTTACGCATTCCCGCTAGTGCAGGAACATTAACACATACATTTTTTACGCATTACTGGTTCAATGCGTAAAAATGTACGCATTAAACCAGTAACGCGTAAAAATGTATGTGTTAATGTTCCTGCACTAGCGGGAATGCGTAAAAATTTACGCAATGCGTCCCGCCGACCTCCGAGGTCGGCAAGCTGCCAGTGGGGGATTGGAGCAGCAGTGAGTGACTACGAGGGCACGGGATGGCTGCATGGGGCTGGTAGAAGCCCCAGGTAAGTGAACCTCATTATTTTATTTTGCTTGAACCTTCCCTTTAACAAGTGAAGTTTTTTTTAACTCTTCCTGTAGTGGAAAACAATATGAGACTCTTTTCTTTGCTAATTATGTTCTATTCATTATCCCTACTCCCCATACAATTCATTAAATCATAAGTTTTTTTCTTTTTTTATCACTTCAGGTTTGCTTTAAGTCATAAACTTAAGTCATAAACAACTCAAGAATTAAGTAAGCAGCATGGGCTATATGCAATTCTATCTTCTGAGTTTTCTCCTAGCAGATACTTTTTCATCTTCTGTTTTAAAACAATTTTATAATAAATTAAAAAATGTAATAAAAAAAAGGATCAAAAAATACTTTGTATGTACCCGAATATAAGTTGAACTCGTGTATAAGTCTACTTCAATATTTGACCCGCTTAAGCTGGATGTAAGGCTTGGTGGTATAATATTCGGAGTCCGCGTGTATTTCCCAGGCTAGAGGTCTTGCTCTTCACCTAGCTGTCCTTGCCTGGCACACCACTAGCTGGCCCTAATTAGGACTTAGGCAAGCAAGGCATACAAGCTGACGTAGAAGGCAGAGATACCACCAAGAGCCACTAAGACTATGCAGCTGGGTGATATTAGGTAGTAGAGCGGAATGCTCTTGTGGAGGAAGTTACACAGATCACACTAGGAGCTATGGACAAGGGAGCAAGATTGCTCAGAGCGGCCGCCGCCACAAATAAACAAGACACAATGGTTGCACAGTGCAACCGCAGCACTGAGCATCTGATGCCCACCACACTGAGTAACAAGGACAGACAACAGACGAAATGCTTGCCAATCTAATCGCTGCCCCACCAATAGCAAACATCCACACTGGCATGTACAAGACAAACAAGAAGGAGCGTAACTAATAGCAACCACTGCTACAATCGCGTCCACAGGAACAAGATCAGCAGGAATGCTACCAGTCACCAACGTGGTGATGGCAGAATCCAAGTTATCAGGATCGGTAGAACTTCACTGTACCCCCACTGGGTCAAAAACGGGGACAGTGGCGGACACATGGGGACAAAAAACGGGCACAGAGGCTGACGCTTGGGGGACAAAAATGGGAACACGGGGGGACAGGCAGACACATTGGGGACAAAAACAGGGACATCGGGTACAGACAGACACATGGGGACAATGACGAGGACACAGGGGGACAGAGGCTAACACATAGTGGACAGAGGCTGACAGATGGGGGACAAAAACAGGAACATGGGGACAGACAGACACACGGGGGACAAAAACAGGGGACACAGGCGGACACGAGGGCACACATGATCGAGCCAGGAGCATGGCCGGGCCATGCATGCGCAGATGTGGATGACTTTGGCCGAAGTTGCTGCACTAAAGGGGTTGCCAGCAGGACCACGGAGAGGACCCGGGGGACATCAAGGGACCTCGCGGGCTTCGAGGGGCTGGAGAAAACTCCAGGTAAGTGCCGATTTTGATTTTAGTAGACTGCTCGGGCTCCCTTTAAGGACCAATGAGGACATTGACAAAATTTCACCGATATACAGTTCCATAATAAATTCCAGGACGATAGCATCTCATACAGTACATTGATCCACTTCTTAAGGGGCCCATACACTCAGCCGATTTTCTGGCCGACCGATCGATCGATCGATTGATCGTTTGCAAATCGGTTGGCCAATCGACCGATCGATGGCCGATTTTGATCGATTTCGATAGATTTCCATCGAACTGGCAGGGTGGAAAATTTAGGTCGATCTGATGAGATTGCTTATCAGTTTGCATTGGCCTTAATGGAAATCTGATGGCAAAAAAATGCCATCAGATCGAATTCCAATAGATTTCAAACTGAAATCTATTGGAATTCTATCCTGTTAAAAAATGTTCTAAAAACGCATCAGATAGATCATCAGATGCATTTCTTATCTATCTGCTGCCAATCTGACGAGTGTATGGGCACCTTAACTGTGTATCCAGACATTATTATACTTCCTGGTATTTTATGTTCACACCGAACAATGGGCCAGAAGCTTTTACCCAGAGTACCATGTTGTGTTCTCACATTAATATACTCCACCCGGCCTTATCAGTAGGACAGAGAACTCCCATAATGCAAACACTAAAACTGTGTGTTCAGCCAGTCATAAATCTCACCACCAACTTTCACTCCGCTTTCTTCAATACACTTTCTTTTTCAAGAGCAACTAAACTGCATTTGGTTCATTTTACATAAACCTTTTTTTTTTTTTTTTTGAAAGTTGAAATGTGACCAAACTGATGGTTTAGTTCATTTTTTGTGTTTGAACTGTTTTACGATTACAAATAAACTGTTTACATTATTTATATTTGCAAAGCTGTCTGTGTTTTTTTTTAAATGTAAAAAGCTCGGCAGTAGTGGCATGCCTGGACGTACCCACTGCAATACCGTAGTAACTGTAATACCATAGCTCCCAATTGTCCGTCTTTCGGAGGGACAGTCCTTCTTTGGGGAGGCAGGAAAATTGGGTGCATATGAGAAGTAGGCGCCGCTATTCACTCTAATGTTAAATATTGGCTACTGGGCGCAAAACTGGACAATTAGGGCGCCAGGAGCTGCGCCTGTCTAAACACAATTTTTTGTTTTCAGATTTTCAGAATTGGTGGTTTGAAAAGTATCGTTATGGGAGACGGGTTTATAATGTTTTTATTGGTTCTATTTTATGGGCTATAGCCAGGCAACAGTCTTGACTAGAGTTGAAGATCTACGTATTATGGATTTAATCCACCACACAATGTTCAACAGTCTCCTTAAAGGAAACCTCCAAGGTATTTAAAAAAAAAAGATCCACTTACCTGGGGCTTCCTCCAGCCCGTCCTGTGCCCACGCCGCAGCTCCGGAGGCTCCTGGTCTTCTCCCCGCCAGGTCGGTTTCCGGGTCAGCGTCTTCTGCGCTCCGGCCGACGTCATCAGGATGGTACTGCGCAGGCACAGTAGTTCTTCGCCTGCGCAGTACTGACCTGATGACGTCGGCCGGACCACGTGATCCGCGCTGTGGAGTGCAGAAGATGCCGACTCGGAACCCGACCTGGCGAGGTCGGCTGCGACGGGAGAAGAGCCTCCGGAGCTGCGGCGAGGGCACAGGACGGCTGCCACGGGCTGGAGGAAGCCCAAGGTAAGTGGATCTTTTTTTTTTTAATACCTCAGACACTCACTTTAAATATCTTGGGGACTGGGACGACTGGTCAATCACAAAAATGATCCCTGTTTAAAAGAGATAAGTTTGAGATCTTGAGCGATATATATTTTTCGCTTCTGAGGACGCAATTGTTCTTGTATTCGTTATTCTATTCACAATGTTCTGATATTAGTTTGTGTTTTATTTCCAATAACTGTCTGGCTTGCACAAAAAGCTATTATACCTGTTTTGTAAAGCTCTGTAACCTACAGTTTTCTATTATCAATGCACATTTTGTCTTTTTTTTGCTGTTGCTAACTTTCAATAAAGACCATTGTTAAAGAAAAATATTGTTATGAAATTCATATTCATATTCAAGTATCATTTTTGTGAATTATCGTTATAATTTTTCAACATTTTGATATTCTACTTTTTTTAATCATTTTTACAGTCGTTTTGAGAATTACAATTTCATTTATTATTGTTTTGAAATGTAATTCTACTTTTTTTTTAAAATCAATTTTACAGTCATTTTGAGAATTATAATTTTGTGAAATATTAGGTTTACGCACCACCAAGGAGGTCTAAAGGTGGGTACACACATCAGATAAAAGTCTTTGGAAAATGAAAGATCACAGACCAATTTTACCCCCTTCCATGTAGTATGAAAACCATACCTACACAGTCTATTCTATTGAGCTGAACTCCCCCATCAGATAAAACTCTTTGCAAGATGCTGCACACAAAGATGCAGGGGCGTCTCACCCACCAGGCAAGTATAGGCGGTTGCCTGGGGCGCCATGAGGTAGTGAGGCGCCATGAGGTGGTGAGGCACTTTCCCCTGCCGCTGCTACCGTGACCATGTTTTTTGGTGTTTTTTTATATTATATAAACTCCCGACTCAGTCCCTGGTGCTCGGCACGCTACCATGTGCTCAGCAGTGCCTCCACCTCCACTTCTCCCCAGCCAATAGAGCAATCAATACTGCTCTTCTCTGCCAGGCTCCTTCTTTAAAGCCGTGCCCCTTCTTCTCAGTAGCCACACAGGTAAAGTGTTTACCTCGTGTGGCCCAACCTTTAACTCCGCCCCACGCCAGTCAAACCAGGAGCCAGCGGCTAGCCAGCTTATGCCCCCGACAGTCTGACCCCCCACCTGTGTCACTGGCTGCACACAGACACTGGAGCGAGACAGCCAGGGGACAGATGCAGTCACAGAGAGAAGAATGTGATGTGTCCGTGTTGGAGCCCCGCCCCCGCACAAGACAGCAACACAGCCCAGGAGAAGGGAAGTTTCTGCTCCAGAGTAGTGATGGGAATTTCGTCTCTTTTCAGAGAATCGGCTCTTCTGAATCGGCTCCCATTAAAGAGCCGGCTCTTACGGCTCTGAATCGGCTCTTCATTAAATATCAATAAACACCACTCAGAATTGGAGTAAAAGCCCCGCCCCCGTCTCCATGACAATTCCAGACTGCTTCTCTGACTGGGGCAATCACTCCTGCTACTGCTCTGCTCCACCCCATACACTCCTACAAGCTGCAAGAGGAGGACTACATCTCCCAACATGCCTCAGCGCCCTTTATTGCAGAGCAAAGCAGAGCTCTGTGGGGCGGCTGAGGCATCGGCTCTTTCAAAACTGAGAACCAGCTCTTGTCGTTCGCAGCAAAGAGCCGGCTCTTAGAGCCGTCTCGTTCGCGAACGACCCATCACTACTCCAGAGATGATAAGCTGCATGCACAGGCAGAAGAGAAGGTATGCAGGCAGGCTGCTAAGAACACTTCCTGTCCTGTGTGCAGACTCCCAGTACTGTTATAACTGCTAGAATGTGCCCTGCTTTGTTAATACTAGAGTTTTCTTTGAAAGCTGGTTAGGCTGTAGGCTGGTAAAGCTGTAAACCTGTGCTTTAGTGCTGTGCTGTCTCTCCCTCTCTGTTCCTCTGCCCCCTCTTCCATCTTATGCTGTCTCTACCCCTCTCTGTTTCTCTGCACCCTCTTCCATCTTATGCTGTCTATCCCTCCCCCTCTCTGTTCCTCTACCCCCCTCTTACATCTTATGCTGCCTCTCCCTCTCTACTCTTTCCCTCTGCTCGGATTACGTGTATTTTCTGGTGAAACGCTTCCGCATTACGATTATTTTCTGACAACGCTGCCCCATTACAATTATTTTCTGGTGAAACGCTGCTGCCCTATGATTAATTTCTGGTGAAATGCTGCTGCAATAAGTGTATTTTCTGGTGAAACGCTGCCACCTTACGAATATTTTCCGGTGAACTGCTACTGCAATAAGTGTATTTTCTGGTGAAACACTGCCACATTACGATTATTTTCTGGTGAATTACGATTCTGAATTATGATAATTACTATTATTTTCTGATGAAACACTGCAGCATTATGATTATTTTCTGGTGAAACGATGCTGCATTATGATTATTTTCCTGGAGGGAAGGGGCTTGGGGGGGGGGGGGGGGGCGCCACAGGTTTTCTCGCCTGGAGTGACAAAATGACTAGAGGCACCCCTGCAAAGATGCTGTACACATGCAAAACATCAGTATCTGCAAAAGATCAGTTCCTGCAAAAGATCCGTTCCTGCAAAATGCATTTATAGCCTATGATATCTGCAGATCTCATACACACCTTGTTTAACAGACATTCATCTGCAGATCAGACAATTATCTGCAGGTCCAAAGATCCATCCTGGGGGATCTGATCTGCAGATTAATGTCCGTGCTGGACACGGGGTAAGCCGCCGCGGAGGATTTCTTAGGCCCTGCTGGGACGATTTGCATAATTTTTTTTTCAAACACGCAGCTAGCACTTTGCTAGCTGCATGTTTGTTCCGATCGCCGCCGCTCGCCACCAATTCGCCGCTACCCGCCGCGATACAGCCCCCCCCCATACCTCTTGCGCAGCCTGGCCAATCACCGCCAGGCTGCGCTATGGGGTGGATCCGGACTCCCTGTGACGTCACGACGTCGATGACGTCACTCCGTTCGGGGGAAGCCCTCAAGGAAATCCCGTTCAGAATGGGATTTCCTTATGGGCAAGCGCGGCGGCGGCGATCAGAAGGTACGGGGTGACGCCGCAGGGAGGGGGAAGCTAAAAAAAAAAAAAAAAGGTTAAAAAAACCGTTCCAAGGCCGCGGGAATCATACTGCCAGGATCTGCAGATATCAGACTATGAATGCATTTTGCAGGAACGGATCTTTTGCAGGAACTGATCTTTTGCAGATACTGATCTGTTGCATGTGTACAGCATCTTTGTGTGCAGCATCTTACAAAGATTTTTATCTGATGGGGAGTTCAGCTCCATAGAATAGACTTTGCAGAGTATGGCTCTCATACTACATGGAAGGGGGTAAAATTGTTCTATTTTCCAAAGACTTTTATCTGATGTGTGTACCCACCTTTAGGTACCACCAGTGAGGTCTTAGGGCTAGGCTCCACCAGGGGGTTCTTAGGTTTAGGCACCAGCAGGAGGGTATTAGGTTAAGTCACCACCAGGGCGGTCTTAGCGTTAGGCACCACCAGGGGGGTCTTGGGGTTAGGCATCGGTCGAGGGGGGGATTCGGTGTCGGGTTAGGTTTAGTAGTAATAAAATATTGGTAATATTTTTTGGCTACGTGTAAGATGTACACACGATTATTTCTAAAATATATGGCTTTGAAATACTTACAATCATTAAAAATCACTTAAGAAACAATTGCTAATTTTAAGCCATATTTCTTTGTTAATCATTATTTCACTACCCCTTACTGGAAAATAATGATTTGGCCTTTATCCTGTCTCCTTTTTTTTTACAGCGCTTCTATTTCATGCATGCCTCTTTGAGAACTAATGGTGTGTACACACTTGAAAGATAAATGAAAGATATCAGAAAGATATCAGACCAGAGAGCCATAAGGCTGTTTCTGCCAAAGATCCGTTCCTGCAAATTGCATTCATAGTCTATGAGATCTGCAGATCATCATACACACCTTGTTTAACAGACATTCATCTGCAGATCAGACAATCATCTGCAGATCTGAAAATCCATCCTGGTGGATCTGATCTGCAGATGAATGTCTGTTAAACAAGGTGTGTATGATGATCTGCAGATCTCATAGACTATGAATGCAATTTGCAGGAACAGATCTTCAGCAGGAACAGATCTTTTGCAGATACTGATCTTTTGTGTCTGTACAGCATGTTTGTGTGCAGCATCTTGCAAAGATTTTTTTCTGATAGGGAGTTCAGCTCCATAGAAAAGACTGTGAAGGTATGGCTCTCATACTACATGAAGGGTGGTAAGATTGGTCTGTGATCTTTCATTTTCAAAAGACTATGGTCTGATGTGTGTATGTGGCCATACTCTACAAAGTCTATTCTATTGAGCTGAACTCCCCATCAGATAAAAATCTTTTCAAGATGCTGAACACAAAAATGCTGCATAGATTCAAAAGATCAGTATCTGCAAAAGATCTGTTCCTGCAAAAGATCAGTTCCTGCAAAATGCATTCATAGTCTATGATACCTGCAGATCCTCATACACACCTTGTTTAACTGACATTCATCTGCAGATCTGAAAATCCATCCTGGTGGATCTGATCTACAGATGATCTACAGATGATTGTCTGTTAAAAAAGGTGTGTATGAGGATCTGCAGATATCATAGACTATGAATGCATTTTGCAGGGACGGATCTTTTGCAGGAACAGATCTTTTGCAGATACTGATCTTTTGAATGTGTACAGCATCTCTGTGCACATCATCTTGCAAAGATTTTTATCTGATGGGGAGTTCAGCTCCATAGAATAGACTGTGTAGAGTAATGTTGTGTACACACTGGCGACTATGGTCGTTTGAAACAGCTAATTAACGATCGTTCCGCCGACAATCGGGGAAAGAACTTTACCCAACGATCATTAACACGAACGACAAAAGAACGACATCGGGAAGATGGAAATATCCAACCTGACGGATCGTATCTACCGTCAATCGTTACAAAACTATAGTGTGTACAGACATGGGCCGAGAACGATCGTTACAAGGGTCAATGCGCCTGCGTGGAATTCTGCCCAGCTTCAGTACTTCCTTTGTAGCGCGGAGGTAAAGATTGTTACATTGCTCATTTCAATTAAACTTTGTTTTCAAGTTAACAATTATATATTTGTATCTATTGTAACTCCATGTTAGTGTGTTTTATTTAATTTTATAGAAATATGTACGCAACATTTCCTTATGATCGTTCTTTTCTGCGAGAACGATCATTAAAATGTATATGATGATCGCTGCATCCCATCGTTGCATTCCTATCGTTGCCGTATCATTCGTCTTTCAATTATCGTTCCTAGCGAACGATCGTTATCGCAAGTGTGTACGTAGCATAAGGCTCTCATACTACATGAAAGGGGGTAAAATTGGTCTGATATCTTTCATTTATCTTTCAAGTGTGTATGTAGCATTAGTCTCTTTGTCCCTCTTTCTTCCTTATGTATCCCTCTTTCAGGACTCATGTACAGATCTGCATATATATATATATATATATATATATATATATATATATATATATATATATATATATATATACTTTATCTACTGAAAAATGTATTTAATTAACTCTAATCTTTACTCCTATCCGTTAAATTGATATATTTCTTATTTTCAAATCTTGATATGAAGATATAAATGCAGGAAGTGATGACTATTGGGTGGTTAAGTGGGGGGAGATGCGAAGCAGGTAAATTGGGCACTTGTTTCGATCACTAAAATAGGCACTGCCATAGACTACAGCGTCATTTGAGCAGTAGTGGTAACGATCTCCCATATTTCTGCTAATGATCCCCCATATTTCCCACTTTCCTTGCTAGTGGGGAGTGTGTGTGTTTGTGGTGGGGGGACGGTGAGGCATCAGGAAGGGTGTTTGTCCAGTGAGGGTGGCGGGGTGGGGTAAGGAAGGGGGTTTGTGCCTGGGGGGGACAGTTAGGGTTAGGCGTCAGGAAGGGGGCTTGTGCGAGGGAGGCAGTTAGGATTGGGCATCCGGAAGGGTGTGTGGGGGGATGGTTATGGTTAGGAATCAGGGAGGTTTTTTGTGGAGGGGGGCAGTGGCATAGCAATAGGGGGTGCAGAGGTAGCGGCTGCATCTGAGCCCTTGGGCTAGAGGGGCCCTGAGGGGCCCACTCTTCAAACAAAGTAGTAGCTCTCTATTGGTCCTGTGCTCATAATAATCACTTATATAGGTACTTTTATTAGTAGTAATCATTAAGAAACTGTTCCCCATCCCCTTCTTGCACCCCTGACACTGTAGTTGCCATTGGCAAGTTTTGGTGCGCCGTATCAATTGTTATGTGTAGAGTGCTTGGGGGGCCCCAATGTAAACCTTGCATCGGGGCCCATAGCTCCTTAGCTACGCCACTGGAGAGGGGGAGTTGGTGGTGGTTAGGGTTAGGTGTCGGGGGGGGGGGGGAGGATTTTTTGTGAGATTAGGCTTAGGTTTAGCTATAGTAAGATATTGGTATTAAAGAGGAACTGTAACGACAAAACGGCCCCTGGGGGGTACTCACCTCGGGTGGGGGAAGCCTCAGGATCCTAATGAGGCTTCCCACGCCGTTCTGCGTCCCTCGGGGGTCTCGCTGTAGCCCTCCGTACAGCCGTGACGCAATATTTACCTTCCTGGCTCCTGCGCAGGCGCTCTGATGCCTCTCGGCGCCGAAGTAGGCGGAAATACCCGATCACCGTCGGGTCTGCTCTACTGCGCAGGCGCAAGTTTCCGGCGCCTTCGCAGTAGAGCGGACCCGACGGAGATCGGGTATTTCCGTCTATTTCCGTGCAGAAAGTCGCCACAGCGCCCCCGCTGGAGCCAGCAAAGGTAAATATTGAACTGACAGTCGGCACAGTCGCCGGCTGTTCGGAGGGCTGCGGCGAGACCCCCGTGGGACAGAGGACGGCGTGGGAAGCCTCATTAGGATCCGGAGGCTTCCCCCACCCGAGGTGAGTACCCCCCAGGGGATCTTTTTAATGTTACAGAGTCTCTTTAAATACTGATCACAGTTGCTTGGATACTCCTGATCACGGATTCGAGTGATCACGATCACGGCTCTGCCCACTTTCGGATTGGCCATGATCATGGAGGGAATTGGAATTCTGATTCAAATGCGGTTTTGAGTCGGAATTGAGCATTGAACCTGTAATCACAAATTGGAATCTGTGATTTCCCACCGACGATAGCGATTAATAGCAAAAAGCCCCCTTACATGCTAGAAACACCAAATTTGCAGCATTAGTTACGAAGAACCGTGGGAACAAGAGGAAGAAATTTCAAAAAGACCTTATAGTTTTTGAGAAAATCAATGTTAAAGTTAGAGAAAAAGCGCAATTTAAATGCGGTAAAAAGACAGTTACTGTGTTAATATAAATTTAATTATTTTTTCCTGTTCAGTCTTTGAAATAATAAAAAAAAAATGACATGGAGTCCCCCCTCCTGAGCCTCTGTAACCCCTTGTCTCCCATGCAGGCTGGGATAGCCAGAAGGCGGAGCCCCCGCCGCATGGGGCTTCGCAACCAGACTATAGCCTGGCCGCATGGTCCATGGTATGGGGGAGCTCTGGGGGGAGGGGCAGCCAAGCCTCCCCCTCCCCCCGGAGCCCTTGCCCAATCCATTGACAAGGGGCTCTTCCCCACCTCCGGTGCCCCAGGAGGAGGTGGGAGCGACGACTCCTGGGGGTGGGGGGGGGTTATGGTGGCACCCCAGATGCCCCCCCTCTCAGGAGAAATGAATATAGGGGTACAAAGTACCCTTACCCATTTCCATAAAGGGTTAAGTGAAATAAAAACAACTGTGATAAAAGTTTCCCTCCTACACTGCGCCCTTTTATGAGCGGTTTTTTATTTATCAACTTGTTATTACTAATAACAGCATTTCTAGCAATGGAAAAATGCGTTACTACAATGTTACGGTGAAATCAGTAGCTGCCAATGGAATAACATCATTGCTGTCTCTAGAGAAGCGACTGAGTGCTCTGCCGTTTCATGATAACACAACAAACAGTCTGACCACTAAGAGATTATGTATACACACTTCACATATGTTTGTATTTTTGGACAGAATTCAGGTTTAATGCTCAACCCTCACTGCAAATAGATCTCCAAAGAACTAAAAACTTCCTTAAGACACATTCACTCCCCAAACCGCAACACTCCAGGAAGAGCTCATATTACTACTTGTGCAGATTTAGATTTAGACTTTTTTTTGCCAAATTCTCATACGTGAGATACAAACATTTCCTTTGTTTTTGTCTTGTTTTTTGTTAAGGTTACCTGAAAAAATAATGTGCTTGGTAGGTTAAAGCGTAAATCTCTAGTAGGTTAAAATCTCTAGTATCTTTTTTTGTATTTACGTTATTTGCGGCAGAGGGAGGGGGCTTTAGGGTTTGGCGTTATGAAGGGGGGTTTAAAGAGAATCTGTATTGTTAAAATCGCACAAAAGTAAACATACCAGTGCGTTAGGGGACATCTCCTATTCCCTTCTGTCACAATTTCGCTGCTCCCCGCCGCATTAAAAGTGGTTAAAAACAGCTTTAAAAGGTTTGTTTATAAACAAACAAAATGGCCACCAAAACAGGAAGTAGGTTGATGTACAGTATGTCCACACATAGAAAATACATCCATACACAAGCAGGCTGTATACAGCCTTCCTTTTGAATCTCAAGAGATCATTTGTGTGTTTCTTTCCCCCTGAGGGGGGAGTTCATAGCAGAACCACAACACTGAAGAACTTGGCAGCCTTCCAGACACAGGCTGACAAGTCTGACAAGGGAAAGATACATTGATTTATTACAGAGACTGTGATAGTACAAAGTGTTGCAGTAAGCCAGAACACATTAGAATAGCTTTTGGAACTTGTAGGATGATAAAAAACAGGATGCAATTTTTGTTACGGAGTCTCTTTAAGAGTCAGGTGTCAGGAGGGGGGTTTAGGATTAGGCATCAGGAGGGGGGGTTTTAGGGATAGTCGTCAGCAAGGGGGGTTTTAGGGGGGCTGATATGTCTGTATGACTGAAATGTCTGTAAGGCTGATTTTGTGGTAAAACCCCTTCCACAGCGTGATGTCAGCACCTAGGTCCTGACAATTTGCTGTCTGTGAACCTCGTGGCATTGTGGGAAATAACAGCTGTTTCCAACTGTCAAGCAACCAGTATCTCCCTCTGTGCATATGTATATCTATTTAAAAATAAACCCTTGTTGCCTATCACATTGTTAAGAAGGCGTGGTTATAAATAATGGCAGTTGGTGCTGTCTGTTTTTTTTTTCATATCTGCCAGTAGCAAAGATGATTATGTGCAGGCTGATTGTGTATCAAATAAAATAATATGAATAAATTACAGTACTTGGAGAATATCAATCATTTCTTGATATCTCTTCTATTTTTTAACTTCTTACTCTACAATGTATTGAGTTATTTTTTACCCCTTTTTGCTACAGTTACTCTTTAAGTGTTGGTTCCCTTTTAAAGGAAGCATCAGGCAATAAAAAGAAAATTAGATCTACTTATCTGCAGCTTCTTCCAGCCCCTGACACCCGATATGTCCCTCGCCACAGCTCTGGTGTCCTGGGGTCCCCTCCGTTGGAGATGGCGACCTCGTCAGGTCGGCATCTACTGCGCCTGCGAGAGAGTCGCTTGTGGTCGCGCTGACATGGTTCGGAGTGTACAGTGCATTTATTGCCTGATACTTCCTTTAAAGGTTATCAGAGGTTTTTTTTGTGAAGTTCATTCAATAGTGGGTCTTGTATACTGTTAGGTGTATACGGTACTCCAAAGAAAGGTTGGTCTGGCACACTTCTCCTTTCTAATACCTCCAAACCCCCCGACCACCCCCACCACCACCAGGGTACTTTGTTTTCTGGTTGAACTTGATGGACATATGTCTTTTTTCAACCCAAATAACTATGTAACCACTATCACCTTATTTTTTCTGTTTTAAATCTTTTTTTTTTCTACCTTACTTGCTCTATGGACTGCCAATTCTCACTCATGTGGAGCGTAACCCCTACTTTTGAGATCTTGTTTTAGGTTAATGGTTTGTTATAGGAAGTTCTGATATTTGGAGTTGTTTCTCCTCGATCAGTGGAATTGCCAATAAGGTAGTGCTCTAAGCATGTGCTCTGGATGGTAGCTTGGACGATCTAATAATGGAAATAGCCTTTTGAGATGAGTTTTTGATCCCAGATTTCCAGGTCTAGGTCAAGATATGCAACCTTTTTTGTACTGTATTCATATATAAACTGCATATTTTCTTTACCGCCATCAAGATATTTTCTAAAATCCTCGAAGGCTGCGAAAGTCCCAGACCAAAACACCAAGACATCGTTTACAAATCTGGACCATCTCCTGAGGCAACCGTCATAGAAAATATCAGGGCCTGTACACATATTTCTCCTCCCACCATGCCAAGAACAAATTGGCATGTGTGCAATGTCTTCATGATGGTGCCAGACAGCTGACATCATACATGAATGTGTTATGTGCGAGCACAAACATCAAACACTCACATTTGAAATGCACATATTTCTCATCCTTGTTTCCTCAGGACAGGAACGTTCTTATTGCTTGGCTCCTGCTTGGTGCACAATACAGTTGTACAAGCTAACCATGTCAATGGTCATTAGGACATCACCCTCCATCCATGGCACCCATTTTATGCTACCAAGCACATCCAGGGTGTCCTGTAAGTGGGAAGGCATCTGTCTAAGCAGTGGCCTGACCTCAGGAAATGGTCTACAAACTTTGATAGTCTCTCAGTAAGGGAACCTATGCTAGAGACGATGGGCTGTCCTATTGAATTGATCTTAATGCTCCTGTGAAGCGGGTTGTGGGATTTTCTTTCAGTCTCTTGTAGGGACATCAGGATCCCCTAACTGGCGTAAGGCATCCTTGTTGTACTAGCTTGTTGTCATTAATACCAGAACCAGCGCCCTCCCCCCCAACCCCCCCCCCCCCCCCCCATCTACCTTTTTCAAGACTAGCTCAGATCTTTCTTCAACTAGTTGACCACTGAGGGTTTTTTCCCCTGAAAGAGAATCTGTATTGTTAAAATCACACAAATGTAAACATACCAGTGCGTTAGGGGACATCTCCTATTACCCTCTGTCACAATTTCGCCGCTCCCCGCCGCATTAAAAGTGGTTAAAAACCGTTTTTAAAAGTTTGTTTATAAACAAACAAAATGGCCACCAAAACAGGAAGTAGGTTGATGTACAGCATGTCCACACATAGAAAATACATCCATACACAAGCAGGCTGTATACAGCCTTCCTTTTGAATCTCAAGAGATCATTTGTGTGTTTCTTTCCCCCTGCATCTCTCATGCACTGAAGTTTCAGGCTGCTCGTTTCTTCCTGCAAACAGCTTTGCCCTTGTCTGTAATTCCTCACAATGTGAAAGCCCAGCCAGCTCAGAGGACGATTTATCCAGCTTGTAAAAGATAAGAGAGAAGAGAGAAGCTGCTCTAATCTAATCAGTGTGCATAGAGGGGCCTGGAAGGGGGAATTCATAGCAGAACCACAACACTGAAGAACTTGGCAGCCTTCCAGACACAGGCCGACAAGTCTGACAAGAGAGAGATAAGTTGATTTACAGAGACTGTGATAGTACAAAGTGCTGCAGTAAGCCAGAACACCTTAGAATAGCTTTTGGAACTTGTAGGATGATAAAAAACAGGATGCAATTTTTGTTACGGAGTCTCTTTAAGGACAAAAGCAATTTTCACCTTTCAGCGCTCCTTCCATTCATTGGCCAAAAACTTAATTACTACTAATCACAACAAAATGATCCATATCTTGTTTTATTTCGCCAACGATTAGGCTTTCTTTGGGTGGTACATTATGCTAAGAATTATTTTATTCCAAATGCATTTTACCAGGAAAAAAAAATGGGGGAAAAAATTTTTCTTCTCAATTTTCAGCAATTATAGTTTTAAAATAATACGTGCTACCATAATCCAAACCCACATATTTTATTTGCCCATTTGTCCCGGTTATTAAACTGTTTTGAAATATATCCCTATCACAATGTATGGCGACAATATTTTATTTGGAAATAAAGGTCTAATTTTTCTGTTTTGCTTCCATCACTAATTACAAACCCATAATTGCAAACTAAAAAATATAAATTAAAAAAAACCCTGAAATATACACTTGATCTACAAAAAAGTTTAAGTTCCTAAGTTAGCTATTTATGTATTTTTTTATTTTTAATGTCACTGTTTTTATTTTTTCAATTAATGATTTTATTTTGGTGACTATGGGAGGGGAGGTAAGGGCTTAATTACTGCTATATTATGTATATTTTTCTTTATTGGAAAATTTGAAGGTGTAATTTTGCTTTGTGGTCATTAGTTGTCCTCCACACATTATTAGTATTATTTACTGTTGACAGCAAACACTCGTAACAGGCAGAAACGCGTGTATGCGAACATTGATTTTTGTCAGTGGATGCCGGCATCTTATTGATGCCAGAATCCATTGATTTCAGGGACTTAGATCAGTGAAAGGGAATTTGCGTTCCTGTTCACTGATCTGTACACTAACGGATAGCGACGACAACGGTGCACAGGAGCCAACTGGAGTGCGCACAGTGGCGATCGTGGCAATACACTAATATCTACGTCCCTGGGACTTCAGATACTTGTTAACTTAATGGTGCGAAAACTAGTTAACTTAATGGCCTCCAAGTCTCCCTTGGCTACATTTAATTTGATATGATTTGACAACTAGGCTGTTTTCCTTTTCTTCTTTTTCTGCCGGAAAGAGTTAACATTCAGGTTAGCAAGTGACAGTTTCTCTCCAGAGGTGACCTAGTCGACTATAGCATAATCCTGACTGATAAGAAATTACAGCCATAAAAGAGAACAGCTTCTGAGTGCAGGAGATAGATAAAAAAGGTAAATGGTTCATATGTGTTAGCCCTGGTACACTTGAAAGACTGTGTCATTGAGTATAGACAGTAAAACTTGGAATCTATTCTTTAAAGGGAACCTGAAGCGAGTAAAATTATTTAAAATAAACATATGACGTAGCTGCAAATGAATATTGCATACTAACCTCACCGTCAGTGCCTCTCAGAGGCTCACCATTTTATTCTTATAGCGATCCCTTCCAGTTCTGACAATATTTTGTCAGAACTGAAATATAACAGTTACAATATAACAATAAAATGATCCGATTTTACGGCAATTCGATAAAAACGATCGGATCTCCCGAAAAAATCGAAAGCTTTTTTTTAATTCGACTGAACAATCCGATCGGATTTCCCTTTTTCTTCGATTGTTATCGATCAGGAATGCCAGATATTTTTTTTCAATCTTTCTAAAGATTGTATGGTGTGTGTTAAGGTGGCCACACAACATACAATTTTTTAAATATCTGTTCAATTTAAGAATTGCAATCAATTTTTCTTACTGATTGTAACATTTCAAAAATATGACCAATGTACCACACACGTGTGTTCAATTCCTCAATTATGATAAAAATGATTGGAAACTCTGAGAAAATTGCTAGGGTGTGTATATTAATAAATTAACAATCCAACACACACCATACAATCTTTAGTAGAAATTGAAGAGAAATATCTGGCATTCCGGATCGATTTAAATAGAAAAAAACGGGAAATCCGATTGTAGTTTTCAGTCGAATGAAAAAAAAGCTTTTGATTTTTTCGAGAGATACGATCGTTTTTATCGAATTACTGTAAAATCGGATCATTTTATTGTATCGTGTGTGGCCACTTTTAGATTGTCAATTTATTAATATACACACCCTAGCAATTTTATCAGAGTTTCCAATCATTTTTATCATAATTGGGGAAAAATGTAACATGTGTGGTACATTGGTCAGATTTTTTTAAATGTTACAATCAGTCAGAAAAATTGATTGCAATTCTTAAATTGAACAGATATTTAAAAAATTGTATGGTGTGTGGCCACCTTAAGAGTCATTTTTAAAAGTAGGAGGGAATATAGAAAAAAATTCTCATCAGTTTATTTACGCCTTGGGTTCACTTTAAGGCCTAGTGCACACCAAAAACCGCTAGCAGATCCGCAAAATGCTAGCAGATTTTGAAACGCTTTTTCTTATTTTTCTGCAGCGTTTCAGCTAGCGTTTTGCGGTTTTGGGAAGCCTTTTTGGTGTAGCAGATTTCATATATTGTTACAGTAACAAAAACGCCGGCAAAACCGCTCTGAAGTGCCGTTTTTCAGAGCGGTTTGCGTTTTTCCTATACTTAACATTGAGGCAGAAACGCATCCGCAATCCAAAATCTGCAGCAGCCCGGGAGTATGCGTTTCTGCAAAACGCCTCCCGCTCTGGTGTGCACCAGCCCATTGAAATACATTACCCTAGCGGATCCGCACCCGCAAGCAGATCGCATACCGCAGCGGAAACGCTCTGGTGTGCACTAGGCCTAACAGTAGAAAATGTAGGTGAATTTTATTTTCTTCTCCAGATAATATCCAGGCATCTGGTAATGGGACAGTCGTGGCTATTAGGAATGGGAGTGTTTGCATTGCGTGGAGCGGCTTTCAATGCTTTGCTGCTATTTACACACCTGATAAGTCACATCTGAGGGAGAGCTGGGCTCACTCAGTCTGACACACAGATGCACAGAGAGACAGCCGAAGTCCTCTGCAATCCAATGGCATTTTCCCCCTAGTGCTCAGCATGGACTCAGCCGAGAGCAGCCCTCATCCTCATAGGTGAGTCCTGGACTTTATCAGCTTGTTACAGCGACAGCTAGAATAAATAGGCGCTTTATGCGGAAGAGTTCCTGATAACATTGACAAATACGTTGTGGAATATAGATATGTCTTGGATAAGAATACCTGTCCGGCATGCAATCTATGGTATTGTAAAGAAAGTTTCACTAGCTACATAGCAGGTGAGAAAAAACAATTGATGAAATTGTCAATTTTCCCTTTTTCTCCAATTTCATGACAAATTAAAAAAAAAACAAGAGTTTGAAAATCCTTTTGGAGGGGGATGTGTGAGGTAAGTTTGTTAACCCCTCAACATTCTTGGACGTAGAATCTACTTCCATGAGTGCCCCCTGCGCTTGCACATGCTTGTGCAACCATTGTAAAGTGAATGATTGCTGCTATAGCAAATAGCAGCAATCACTTGTTAAAAAGATGGGGAGGAAAAAAGTTTAAAAAAAATTAATGAAAGTGGCAAGGTGACAATAATAAAAAAATATATACTTACTGTATATACTCGCATATAAGCCTAATTTTTCAGCACAAAATGGTATGTAGTATCTAATCCTACCCTGGCATTTAATTTCCATGCAGTTGTTGTACCAAAGGTGGTACAATTTTTTTAAACTGTTTCTTTATATTGTAAGCAGTTTTGCAGACTGCTGCAAGTTGCGGTCTTGCAAGCTGTCCGCAAGCGCATATAATATTAAAAAAAGTATACAATAATAAAAAAGCACTTTCTATTTTTATTCTTATTAAAAATATATGTACATATATATACTGAATATATATATATATATATATATATATATATATTTTTTTACTTTTTTTTTACCTTATTATTTGCTGCTATGGGCAAAAAAAGGACAACTGAAGGATAGGGAGGCTGCCATATTTATTTCCTTTTAACCACTTCAGCCTTCAGTCATTTTTCACCTTATGCATCCGAGCAATTTTCACCTCCTATGCATTCACCAAAAACTTTATCACTAATTATCACAATGAATTGATCTATATCTTATTTTTTCCGCCACCAATTAGGCTTTCTTTGGGTGGTACATTTTGCTAAGAATTATATTTTTCTAAATGCATTTTAACAGGTATATTAACCCATTCGCGTGCGTCGTTTTCACTTGAGCAATGTTCACCTCCCATTGATTAGCCTATAACTTTATCACTACTTATCACAATGAACTGATCTATATCTTGTTTTTTCTGCCACCAATTAGGCTTTCTTTGGGGGGTACATTTTGCTAAGAGCCACTTTACTGTAAATGCATTTTAACAGGAAAAATAAGAAAAAAAACGGAAAAAATTCATTATTTCTCAGTTTTCAGCCATTATAGTTTTAAAATAATACATGCCTCCATAATTAAAACTCACGTATTGTATTTGCCCATATGTCCCGGTTATTACACCGTTAAAATTATGTCCCTATCACAATGTATGGCGACAATATTTTATTTGGAAATAAAGGTGCATTTTTTCCATTTTGCATCTATCACTATTTACAAGTTTAAAATAAAAAAAATATAGAAATATTTAATCTTTACATTGATATTTAAAAAGTTTAGACCCTTAGGTAAATATTTACATGTTTTTTTTATTGTAATGTTTTTGTTTTTTTTATATTTACCATTTTATTTGGGTATTTTTGGGAGGGTGGGATGTAAACAATAGTTTAATAATGTAAATGTGTCTTGAGTTTTATTTTTTTTACTTTTAGTTGTAGTTTTACTTTTCGGCCACAAGATGGCGGCCATGAGTTTGTTTACATGACGTCACTCTAAGCGTAACATACGCTTAGAGAGACGCATGGGGGAGGCAACAGCCAGAAACAGCTAAGCTTCCGAGAGAAGCTGTCGCTTTTTCAGCGGGGGAGAGGAATCAGTGATCGGGCACCATAGCCCGATTCACTGATTGCCTGGCTAACGAACCGCGGGCCAGGAGCACGCGTGCACGCGCGCTATCGGCCGCGGGAGCGCGCATGGTTCCTGGACGTAGTTTCTACGTCCAGGAACTAAAATAGGTTAAGAAAAAATTGAAAAAAAACCTTCATTATTTCTCAGTTTTCATCCATTATAGCTTTAAAATAATACATGCTATCATAATTAAAACCCACACATTTTATTTGACCATTTGTCCTGGTTATTACACCATTTAAATGATGTCCCTATCACAATGTATGGTACCAATATTTTATTTGGAAATAAAGGTGCATTTTTCAGTTTTGCATCCATCACTATTTACGAGCTTATAATTTAAAAAGAAATAGTAATATACCCTTTTGACATGCATATTAAAAAAAAAGTTCAAACCCTTAGGTAAATATTTATGGTTTTTTTAGTTAAAAAATGTATTTGGGTATTTTTTGGGTGTGGGAGGTAAACAGTTATTGTTTTTATTGTGTTTTATGTGAAAAAAAAATGTATGTACATGTAGTTTTACTATTTGGCCACAAGTTGGCCACAGTCATTTTTTTTTTTATTCCATCCTGTAAGCGAGCACTCTCGCATATAGGAAGTATAGGGAGGACGTGATTTTTTTTTTGTTCAGAAAGACCACGGCTTCTCATAAGAAGCTGTTGGTCTTTCTACCGGGGACTTAGATACAAGGAATGGGAACTATGTTCCCATTCATTGATCTCCGGGATAACGGGGGGCAGCACTGGAGCACGTGATCACGCGCAGCAGCAGTCTTTTGGACGTGACCATCACGTCCAAAAGACTAAAATGGTTAAGCATTACCAGTTTCTTGGCATCCTGCTGATCCTCTGCCTCTTAAGGTAGCCATACATCTAATGATGTATGGGCAGATTTGACCAAGAGACAAATCTCTCTCTTATCCAATCTGATTAGAGAGAGGTCTGTCAGCTGCCCATACACCACAGGCCGATTCCCGATTAATTTCATGCTGAAATCGACCCGGAGTCAGCCTTGTGATCTGCACCAGCCACCTCGCTGTCCCGTCTCTGTGCCCCCCTAATCAATGTTATTATTTAGTATTTATATAAGGTTGACATCCGCAGCGATATACAGAATATATAGTATATATACAAGTTTGCAGTTTGGAAAAATTGCAGCAAAACTCACCCAGTATAAAATAAGAGAAAATCACAGGATTTTGTGATGTTGATTTTTTTATTTTATTTATTTATTTATTTTTGCAAAAAGGGCTTTAGGGGCCTTTTCAGATCACATGTATTTTGCCAATCGCAAGGAAGGATACTGGCAAGATAATGGAAATCATGCTGCCCCTTTTCCACGAGAACGTTTTAACTCTCTACATCTGCATTGTTTCTGTTTATCGTAACTGATTAGGATCTGCAAACTACAAAATTGCACAGCATTAAAAAAAAAAATGCATGCCTTTACATTGTGTAGTGGGCTATACCGTGTTTCCCAGAAAATTAACAATTTTACTCCAAAAGATGCCTTAGTGCTTATTTTTAGGGGATATCTTATTTTTCCATGAACAACAATCTACATTAAAAAAAAATCAACATTTATTCCTTTTTTTCATGTATAACATTTTACAGTGGGATGCAAAAGTTTGGGCAACCTTGTTAATCGTCATGATTTTCCTGTATAAATCATTGGTTGTTAAAAATGTCAGTTAAATATATCATATAGGAGACACACACTGTGATATTTGAGAAGTGAAATTACGTTTATTGGATTTACAGAAAGTGCAATAATTGTTTAAACAAAATTAGGCAGGTGCATAGATTTGGGCACCACAAAAAAATGAAATTAAATCAATATTTAGTAGATCCTCCTTTTGCAGAAATTACAGCCTCTAAATGCTTCCTGTAGGTTCCAATGAGAGTCTGGATTCTGCTTGAAGGTAATTTGGACCATTCCTCTTTACAAAACATCTTGTAATGATCTGTGCTGCTGTCTGCACTGGCATACAGCTGTTTGACCATTTTTTAGGTCTGAGTGCTGCAGGTCTCTGGAAAAGAGTTTCAGAGCTGCTGTTCTGGGGAGGAATTTGCATCCACTTGTCATGCAAATTGCTTAGCTGCTTCCTTTGAAGGCTTGCAGTATAAATACCATTTCTTCCCAGAATTCCCTGCTGGTCATACTGGTTTGTTCCTGCTAGCTTACTTGGAGTCTCAGCCTTTGCTAATCGTTTGCTAAGATTATCTTAGAGTAATTCCTTGGGAGTGCACTAGGCATTCCTTCTAGCGTAGTCAGCTTGTATTATCTGTATTGCCTTGTATTGTCTATCTGTTGCGATTGTCTTGTCGCCAGCGGCGGTCGACAGGAAATCGTTCTGTCTCTTGGGATCGCATTCGCCCTAGCGGTAGTGTCGGTGGTTCCTTCTGTCTGGGAGTGTAGGCTAGAGCTGCGGTTGCTACTGGTTACTCCTTCTGTCTGTCTTGTCTGGAACGAACGCTTGCTGTAGGCTCGGTGAGGTAACCGTTTAGCAAGCGTTCGCGTTCTCTATTCGTTTTCGTGTTTCATTGGTTAGTTAGGGTTGGCGTGCTTTGTCTCTGTTGCGCTTTTCGTGCGGAGACCGCGCCATTAGCGTGCTTAGTCGCTGTTGCGCTTTTCGCGCCGCGACCGCGCCTAGCGAGTGCGTTTGTTATTTTCCTTGGCGTTCTGATTATTGAATTTGCTGTGTCTTTCTTGCTACACTTGTGCTCTGTCTTACTAGGTCTTGTGTCACTATTGGCAATCGCCACTCTTGCGATTGCGTTCCCACTTGGTTTCCGCTGTTGTGTGTTCACCGTCGCTGGGTGGCGACTAGATTGGTGGACACACATACATTCTGTCTCTGTGCTCATTTTCTCTCTACAGGTGCATAGCACCAAAGCTGGGTCCTGTCGTTTTATACAGTTGTGGAGGACTTCCGCAGTGTCAGCGCACATCCTGTGCGCTGACCACGGAGATAATTCCACAATCGTTACACATCTCTAGTTCATTCAGGTTAGATGGCTTCCGAGCATGGACAGCTCTCGTTAACTCACACCACAGATTTTCAATTATATTCAGGTCTGGTGACTGAGATGGCCATTCCAGAACGTTGTACTTGTTCCTCTGTATTAATGCCTTAGTGGATTTTGAGCAGTGTTTAGGGTCGTTGTCTTGTTGAAAGATCCAGCCCTGGCGCAGCTTCAGCTTTGTCACTGATTCCTGGACATTGGTCTCCAGAATCTGCTGATACTGAGGGGAATTCATGTGTCCCTCAACTTTGACAAGATTCCCAGACCCTGCACAGGTTACACAGCCCTACAGCATGATGGAACCACCACCATATTTTACTGTAGCTGTAGGTAGCAGGTGTTTTTCTTGGAATGCTGTGTTCTTTTTCCTCCATGCATAACGCCCCTTGTTATACCCAAATAACTCAATTTTAGTTTCATCAGTCCACAGCACCTTATTCCAAAATGAAACTGGCTTGTCCAAATGTGCTTTAGCATACCTCAAGCGGCTCTGTTTGTGCTGTGGATGGAGAAAAGGCTTCCTCTGCATCACTCTTGCATACAGCATCTCCTTGTGTAAAGTGCGTGGCATGATTGAACAATGCACAGTGACTCCATCTGCAGCAAGATGATGTTGTAGGTCTTTGGTGCTGGTCTGTGGGTTGACTCTGACTGTTCTCACCATTCGTTGCTTCTGTCTATCCGAGATCTTTCTTGGTTTGCCACTTCAAGCCTTAACTTGAACTGAGCCTGTGGTCTTCCATTTCTTCAATATGTTCCTAACTGTGGAAACAGACAGCTGAAATCTCTGAGACAGCTTTCTGCATCCTTCCCCTAAATCATGATAGTGAACAATCTTTGTGTTCAGGTAATTTGAGAGTTGTTTTGAGACCCCCATGTTGCTACGCTTCAGAGAAAATTAAAAGAGGAGGGAAACTTACAATTGACCCCCTTACATACTCTTTCTCATAATTGGATTCACCTGTGTATGTAGGTCAGGGGTCACTGAGCTTACCAAGCCAATTTGAGTTCCAATAATTAGTTCTAAAGGTTTTGGAATCAATAAAATGACAACAGTGCCCACATTTAATTTTATTTAAACAATTATTGCGCACTTTCTGTAAATCCAAAAAACGTCATTTCACTTCTCAAATAACACGGTGTGTGTCTCCTATATGATATATTTAACTGACATTTTTTTATTGTACAACCAACGATTTATACAGGAAAATCATGACGATTAACAAGGTTGTCCAAACTTTTGCATCCCACTGTATATTTACGGAGAGCCCAGCACTTGCCAACCCTTACTGTTTTGGGTTTCTTGGGGTCTTTTGAGTGTGATTTTTTTTTTTGTTTTACCTTTGGAAGAGTTCACCTGTCCTGCTACATTATATTGCCAATTGATTTTACTTTTTTACATGTCTACCATAACTGCCTGGACACTATTTGAATTAACTTTTTTTTATAAACTTTAACTAGGGCTTATTTTTGGATTCGGCTTATTTTCAAGGAAACAAGATATTTTCCCAATTCATAAATTTGCCCTCGGAACTCCAAGCAAATAGTGTCCTGGCTGAGGGTTGGACATGGGACTCTTTGTGCTGTACGACGGAATGGTGCTAGGCTGGTGATGCTCTGCAAGGACACTCGTAATGGGAGGACCAGTTGTTTCCTCCTGATCTGGCTATTGGTTGGGTGGGTCACATGACCATCTCCTCTGTTACTGGGACCATTATGTTCTCTTCTTCCGTAACATATAATCTACGCCTGTTTGTATATGAGGAGACAGAGCCTCCCTATTCCACCCATGTGCATTTGTATAGGGATTATAGAACTGAGGTAATAAAATACATGGGAATATATAAATATGACATTTAAAGCTGAATCCATCATTTAACCTCACACGTTTAATGGGGGAGTGAATGCAATGAGCAGAGGCGTAACTAGAAATCACTCGGCCCCCCTGCGTAACTTTGGATGGGCCTCCCCCACTTGCTTTCTGCTCAGGTAAACTGAGAACCAATGTAATTCAATTGGCTAGTGCACACTTGAGGCGGGGTTCACTTATGACATAGCGTGAAAGGCTGCTTTTTATTTCATGTTTTATGTTAATTTTGGATGCTTTTATTTCACGTTCTTACTACGTTTTTGGTGCGCTTGCGATGCGTTTTTCATGCGTTTGCGTGCGTTTTAATGTGTTTGCGGTTTGCATTTATAAAACGCATGTGTGTTTTGTATGCGTTTTCCATGGGTTTTTATATTTTCATTTATGCAAATTACTTGGAAGACAACAGGAAGTGAACAGTAACAGCAGTGATGCACAGTGACAGCAGTGATGCACAGTGACAGCAGTGATGCACAGTAACAGCAGTGATGCACAGTGACAGCAGTGATGCACAGTGACAGCAGTGATGCACAGTAACAGCAGTGATGCACAGTGACAGCAGTGATGCACAGTGACAGCAGTGATGCACAGTGACAGCAGTGATGCACAGTGACAGCAGTGATGCACAGTGACAGCAGTGATGCACAGTGACAGCAGTGATGCACAGTGACAGCAGTGATGCACAGTGACAGCAGTGATGCACAGTGACAGCAGTGATGCACAGTGACAGCAGTGATGCACAGTGACAGCAGTGATGCACAGTAACAGCAGTGATGCACAGTGACAGCAGTGATGCACAGTAACAGCAGTGATGCACAGTAACAGCAGTGATGCACAGTGACAGCAGTGATGCACAGTGACAGCAGTGATGCACAGTGACAGCAGTGATGCACAGTGACAGCAGTGATGCACAGTGACAGCAGTGATGCACAGTGACAGCAGTGATGCACAGTGACAGCAGTGATGCACAGTGACAGCAGTGATGCACAGTGACAGCAGTGATGCACAGTGACAGCAGTGATGCACAGTGACAGCAGTGATGCACAGTGACAGCAGTGATGCACAGTGACAGCAGTGATGCACAGTGACAGCAGTGATGCACAGTGACAGCAGTGAAGCACAGTGACAGCAGTGATGCACAGTAACAGCAGTGATGCACAGTGACAGCAGTGATGCACAGTGACGCACAGTGACAGCAGTGATGCACAGTGACAGCAGTGATGCACAGTGACGCACAGTGACAGCAGTGACGCACAGTGACAGCAGTGATGCACAGTGACAGCAGTGATGCACAGTGACAGCAGTGATGCACAGTGACAGCAGTGATGCACAGTGACAGCAGTGAAGCACAGTGACAGCAGTGAAGCACAGTGACAGCAGTGATGCACAGTAACAGCAGTGATGCACAGTAACAGCAGTGATGCACAGTGACAGCAGTGAAGCACAGTGACAGCAGTGATGCACAGTGACAGCAGTGATGCACAGTGACAGCAGTGATGCACAGTGACAGCAGTGATGCACAGTGACAGCAGTGATGCACAGTGACAGCAGTGATGCACAGTGACAGCAGTGATGCACAGTGACAGCAGTGATGCACAGTGACAGCAGTGATGCACAGTGACAGCAGTGATGCACAGTGACAGCAGTGATGCACAGTGACAGCAGTGATGCACAGTGACAGCAGTGATGCACAGTGACAGCAGTGATGCACAGTGACAGCAGTGAAGCACAGTGACAGCAGTGAAGCACAGTGACAGCAGTGATGCACAGTGACAGCAGTGATGCACAGTGACAGCAGTGATGCACAGTGACAGCAGTGATGCACAGTGACAGCAGTGATGCACAGTGACAGCAGTGATGCACAGTGACAGCAGTGATGCACAGTGACAGCAGTGATGCACAGTGACAGCAGTGAAGCACAGTGACAGCAGTGATGCACAGTGACAGCAGTGATGCACAGTGACAGCAGTGATGCACAGTGACAGCAGTGATGCACAGTGACAGCAGTGATGCACAGTGACAGCAGTGATGCACAGTGACAGCAGTGATGCACAGTGACAGCAGTGATGCACAGTGACAGCAGTGATGCACAGTGACAGCAGTGATGCACAGTGACAGCAGTGATGCACAGTGACAGCAGTGATGCACAGTGACAGCAGTGATGCACAGTGACAGCAGTGATGCACAGTGACAGCAGTGATGCACAGTGACAGCAGTGATGCACAGTGACAGCAGTGATGCACAGTGACAGCAGTGATGCACAGTGACAGCAGTGATGCACAGTGACAGCAGTGATGCACAGTGACAGCAGTGATGCACAGTAACAGCAGTGATGCACAGTGACAGCAGTGATGCACAGTAACAGCAGTGATGCACAGTGACAGCAGTGATGCACAGTGACAGCAGTGATGCACAGTGACAGCAGTGATGCACAGTGACAGCAGTGATGCACAGTAACAGCAGTGATGCACAGTGACAGCAGTGATGCACAGTAACAGCAGTGAAGCACAGTGACAGCAGTGATGCACAGTGACAGCAGTGATGCACAGTGACAGCAGTGATGCACAGTGACAGCAGTGATGCACAGTGACAGCAGTGATGCACAGTGACAGCAGTGATGCACAGTGACAGCAGTGAAGCACAGTGACAGCAGTGATGCACAGTGACAGCAGTGATGCACAGTGACAGCAGTGATGCACAGTGACAGCAGTGATGCACAGTGACAGCAGTGATGCACAGTAACAGCAGTGATGCACAGTGACAGCAGTGATGCACAGTGACAGCAGTGATGCACAGTGACAGCAGTGATGCACAGTAACAGCAGTGATGCACAGTGACAGCAGTGATGCACAGTGACAGCAGTGATGCACAGTGACAGCAGTGATGCACAGTGACAGCAGTGATGCACAGTGACAGCAGTGATGCACAGTGACAGCAGTGATGCACAGTGACAGCAGTGATGCACAGTGACAGCAGTGATGCACAGTGACAGCAGTGATGCACAGTGACAGCAGTGATGCACAGTGACAGCAGTGAAGCACAGTGACAGCAGTGATGCACAGTAACAGCAGTGATGCACAGTGACAGCAGTGATGCACAGTGACGCACAGTGACAGCAGTGATGCACAGTGACAGCAGTGATGCACAGTGACGCACAGTGACAGCAGTGATGCACAGTAACAGCAGTGAAGCACAGTGACAGCAGTGATGCACAGTGACAGCAGTGATGCACAGTGACAGCAGTGATGCACAGTGACAGCAGTGATGCACAGTGACAGCAGTGATGCACAGTGACAGCAGTGATGCACAGTGACAGCAGTGAAGCACAGTGACAGCAGTGATGCACAGTAACAGCAGTGATGCACAGTGACAGCAGTGACAGCAGTGATGCACAGTGACAGCAGTGATGCACAGTGACAGCAGTGATGCACAGTGACAGCAGTGATGCACAGTGACAGCAGTGATGCACAGTGACAGCAGTGATGCACAGTGACAGCAGTGATGCACAGTAACAGCAGTGAAGCACAGTGACAGCAGTGATGCACAGTGACAGCAGTGAAGCACAGTGACAGCAGTGATGCACAGTAACAGCAGTGATGCACAGTGACGCACAGTGACAGCAGTGATGCACAGTGACAGCAGTGATGCACAGTGACAGCAGTGATGCACAGTGACAGCAGTGATGCACAGTGACAGCAGTGATGCACAGTAACAGCAGTGATGCACAGTGACAGCAGTGAAGCACAGTGACAGCAGTGATGCACAGTGACAGCAGTGACAGCAGTGATGCACAGTAACAGCAGTGATGCACAGTGACGCACAGTGACAGCAGTGACGCACAGTGACAGCAGTGATGCACAGTGACAGCAGTGATGCACAGTGACAGCAGTGATGCACAGTGACAGCAGTGATGCACAGTGACAGCAGTGATGCACAGTGACAGCAGTGATGCACAGTGACAGCAGTGATGCACAGTGACAGCAGTGAAGCACAGTGACAGCAGTGATGCACAGTGACAGCAGTGATGCACAGTAACAGCAGTGATGCACAGTGACAGCAGTGATGCACAGTAACAGCAGTGATGCACAGTAACATCAGTGATGCACAGTAACAGCAGTGATGCACAGTAACAGCCGTGATGCACAGTGACAGCAGTGATGCACAGTAACAGCAGTTAAGCACTGGGAACATTTTCTCTATCAATTTACATTAGCTTCTGTGATAAATGTGCATGCTCTCACACATACAGACACACGTGGGGCTCAATTCACAAAGCCGTGATAAATGCTATCACGGGCGTGATAAGCTTAGCGCGCGACGCGTACAGGTTTGCACGCATAATAGTAAAGGTTTGTGCGCATTAACTATCCCCGTTAATGCGCTGCAGACTCTTCCAGCATCACTACAGCGCACAGCACTTGGGGAGTGGTAGAAAGGGTTGGGGCTGGGCACTGTACACAAGACCCTGCTGCACACTGATATTTGTCTACAAAACTTTGTAGGATTCCTTATCAGTGGCTGAGCAGATGCAGTCATTAGAACAATTGTGCAGAGAGCAGAAAGCTTTTCTCTCCATGCCCTTAGTTGTCAGGCTCTCAGGACAGGGAAAAGAAACTTCTCCCTCTCAGGCCCCCTGCAGCTTCTGGGCCCCTCTGCGGATGCATCCCTTGCATGGTCTCTTGTTACACCCCTGGCAATAAGTAGTATGAATGTAACGAACTCTGTAGATTTTAAGAATACAAACGTGGTGGTGCAAATTATAAATGTTGGAATAGGGCCAATATCGGCCATGATTTAGTTATATTAAAGTTAAGCAGACTATGAGGCAACCAAATCCCAAAGCCACAGGAGCACAGCGATGAAGTGCATATCTTAAGGTAGCCACACACTATACTATTTTCTTACATTTCTTTTCAATTAAAGAATTGCAATCAATTTTTCTGACTGATTGTAACATTTCAAAAATCTGACCAATGTACCACACACATGTTCAGTGTTTCCCCAATTATGAAAAAAATGATTGAAAACTCAGAAAAAAAAATGACTTGGGTCTGTACATCGAGACAACCATTCTATTTTCATAATAAATTGATCAGAAAAATCCAGCATTCCCGATCTTCTTTTATCGAATAAAAATGGGAAATTCAATCTGATTTCACAAACAAACTGAAAAAAAGCTTTTGAATTTTTGGGACAACTGATTGCTTTTATCGATTTGCAGTGAGGGCCTTTTTCCACTGAACGGCTAAAACGCAAATCACTAGTGATTTTGAAATCGCTAGGGTTGCTACTTTATCATAGAAATCATGAGGAGTATTTTCCACTATAGTGATTCGATTTGCAAATTGTAATTGCTTTCTGGAGCGATTTTAAGAGGGATAATGCAATGCAAATGAAAAATCGCAATCGCATAACAAAATTAATGAAAAATCGCAATTGCTGACGTCTGTGATTGCGATTGCTAATGGAAAATTGCCCTAAATTTGGATAATTTTATTGTATGGTGTGTGGCCACCTTTAGGCCCCTTTCGCACTTTGGCGTTTTCATTGCGTTGCATTACTGCATGATTGCGTTTGGCAATAAAAGTCTATGGAGCCTTTCATACTTGACCGGTGTGATGCTCCACAGCAGAAGTGTCGGCCGCTGCGAGCGCATCCGTACGTTGTCGGCCATCTTGCACGGTCACGTAAGTCTATGGTGCTGCACAAATTTAAAACCATTCGCCGCACGCACTTCAGTGCAATTTGTCTTTTCTGGTCACAGCAAATATGCGCTACAGAGCCTCATTTCCTGCTTGGCCTGCTGCCAGACAGGAATTACCGCGTATTAACACGGAAATCTCCAAGGGCTGTTTTTGGCATTGCGGTCCGATGCAACCCTGGAATTGCACCACAAAAAAAAGCCCAACACACTTAAAAACTACTTGACCACCACCAGTGAGGGCCCATTCACACTTGAGCGGGAATCGCACGATTCCCGCTCACGGCAAACCGCTAGCGGTTCTGCAAGAACCGCTACACAATGTAGCGAATGGCAGTGTTCTCACTGCCGCGGTTGCGGTTAGCGATAACCGCAACCGCGCTGCATGCAGCGTTTTGCCGGCGACGAGCGTTCCGCGATTTGCGATCGGGATTAGCGTGCAAAGCACGCTAATCGCGATCGCTCCGAAACCGCTGCAGTGTCCAGTGATTTTTCCACGATAATCGCAGGAAAATCACTCCCGCAAAACGCCGGCGGTAATCGCCGGCGTTCTGCGGTTCTAAGTGTGAATGGGCCCTGAGAGTATCTACGTCCCTGTATTTACACACATATAAACACACTAGCCGACCCGCGTCGTAGCATACGCCGCATCTTATATCTATCTAATAGAGTACGTGCCTCAACCTTGAAGCAAGAAGAATAAAGGTGGGTACACACATCAGATAAAAGTCTTTGGAAAATGAAAGATCACAGACCAATGTTACCCCCTTCCATGTAGTATGAGAGCCATACCTACACAGTCTATTCTATGGAGCTGAACTCCCCATCAGATAAAATTTTTTGCAAGATGCTGCACACAAAGATGCTGTACACATGCAACAGATCAGTATCTGCAAAAGATCAGTTCCTGCAAAATGCATTCATAGGGCTTGATTCACAAAAGAGTGCTAACTGTTAGCACGGCCGTTTTCGCGCGAATTTTTGCGTGAAACGATAATGTTTTAGCGTGCAAACGTGAAATTTTACGCGAAAACGATATCGATTTCGCGTGAAAATTAGCGTTTGCGCTCGAAAACGTTATCGTTTCATGCGAAAATTCGCGACTGTGCGCAATGCGAAAATTGGAGTTAGTTGTCTGCGCTTGTCCTTCAACCCCCCCCCCCCCGGAGTGTTGTATGTGAGCCAGCCCTGAGCTCTAAAGCTCAGGGTAACCCATGCTTCACTCCTTTCTCATGTGGTGCCCCCAAGTTAATGCGCATGTAGCAGTACGCAATGGACATGAAGGTAAGTGCCTGTTTTTAATATTGGGAGGTGGGTGCGGACGGCTCTCCGCGACGCTGGCCACGCTTGTGGGGGGGGGGGGGATCGCCTGCGCCACCTAGCCTCCCCCTCCGGGGTGCCGCTGTTGTTCCCAGGCGGCGAGAGAGCCTGGGACCCCGCGGTCCCCCCGGTTGTATAAAAAGGGGGCATTGGGAATCCTCCCCGTGGCGCTCCTAGATAGTGCTAATGTAGCATGTAGCAGTGTTGCTTGCGAATTTTCGCCTAAGTCATTTTCGCATCAATAATCCTGTTTTCGTTTTTGGTGAATTTTCACGAAAATCTTCAGAAATATTTGCATTTTCGACCAGCATCGAAAATTCATTGTATGTGGATGCTTATGCCCTTATGCGGAGAAATGTCCGCAATAATCCGCATGGAAATTCAGTTTATGCGGACGTTTATACGGAAAAATGTCCGCAATAATGCGCAAGAAACTTCTCTGAATGCGGACGCTAATGCCCTTATGCGGAGAATGTCCGCAATAATACGCAAGTAACGCGAAAATGACTGGCATTAGGCGAAGATTAACGCAAAAAAATTAGCTGGAAAATTTGCCTGTCAAAACGAAATTAGGTGAAAATTCGGTAAAAATTTGTCGAAATAAATTTTTGCATTTTCGTTCATCGCTTTGTGGTATTGGTTTTTTGACTCTGCCTAGTTTGGCATGCAAAAGCAAATGAGCATTGCCTCATGAATAGCCAATTAGGCCAGATTTGCAAAGCCAGACTTGCTAGGGTAGGCCTCTTTTCCATGGACAGTTGATAGGCAGTAAAATGCCTCTCAAACTCTTACAACTGCTTACTGCTGCCTGGTAACTGCTTGTTGCTGCCTGGTAACTGCTTGTTGTTGCCTGGTATCTGCTCACTGCTGCCTGGTAACTGCTCGTTGCTGCCTGGTAACTGCTCGTTGCTGCCTGGTAACTGCTCGTTGCTGCCTGGTAACTGCTCGTTGCTGCCTGGTAACTGCTCATTGCTGCCTGGTAACTGCTCGTTGCTGCCTGGTAACTGCTCGTTGCTGCCTGGTAACTGCTCGTTGCTGCCTGGTAACTGCTCGTTGCTGCCTGGTAACTGCTCGTTGCTGCCTGGTAACTGCTTGTTGCTGCCTGGTAACTGCTTGTTGCTGCCTGGTAACTGCTCACTGCTGCCTGGTAACTGCTTGTTGCTGCCTGGTATCTGTTCACTGCTGCCTGGTAACTGCTTGTTGCTGCCTGGTATCTGCTCACTGCTGCCTGGTAACTGCTTGCTGAGCACACAGCTCAACAGTCCGTGGAAAAGAAGCCTTAAACTTGGTGTTTGAGCACGCATACATTTTCTCATGCAAAGTACTTCTTCTTCTTGCTCGAAGGTTGAGGCACTTACTCTATTATATATATATATATAGATAGATTCCCCCTCCAGGCCGCCATGGATAGTGGGGGAATGATATAATTCGGCTTCCAGCGATTGCTGGAGGTCGAATTATTGTGTTTTTTAAGCAACTTCGGCTCCGTCTTCTGACGGCGCTGACGTTACTCACTGAGCGCCGCTATAGACTGATTCCCATTACAGTCTATGGCGGCACTCGCTGTGCCCAAATCTAGCAGTGCTGAAAAGCACTGCTCCACGACCGCTTTGCAGTATTGGTTTTTTGACCCTGCATTATAGTTTGACATGCGAAAGCAAATGCATATTTGCATGAGCATTGCCTCATGAATAGTCAATTAGGCCAGATTTGCAAAGCCAGACTTGCTAGGGTTAAGCCTCCTTTCCACAGACTGTTGATAGGCAGTGAAATGCCTCTCAAACTCTCTCAACTGCTCACTGCTGCTTAGTAACTGCTTGTTGCTGCCTGATAACTGCTTGTTGCTGCCTGATAACTGCTTGTTGCTGCCTGATAACTGCTTGTTGCTGCCTGATAACTTCTTACCTGTGCCTGGTAATGCTTGCTGAGCACACAGCTCAACAGTCCTTGGAAAGGAGGCATCAAACTTGGTCTTTGAGCACGCATAAATTTTCTCATGCAAAGTACTTCTTCTTGCTGGAAGGTTGAGGCCCTTATTCAATTATGAATAGCCAATTAGGCCAGATTTGCAAACCCAGACTTGCTAGGGTTAAGCCTCCTTTCCACAGACTGTTGATAGGCAGTGAAATGCCTCTCAAACTCTCTCAACTGCTCACTGCTGCCTAGTAACTGCTCACTGCTGCCTAGCCTAGTAACTGCTTGTTGCTGCTTGATAACTGCTTGTTGCTGCCTGATAACTTCTTACCTGTGCCTGGTAACTGCTTGCTGAGCACACAGCTCAACAGTCCGTGGAAAGGAGGCCTCAAACTTGGTCTTTGAGCACGCATACATTTTCTCATGCAAAGTACTTCTTCTTCTTGCTGGACGGTTGAGGCACTTACTGAATTATATATATAGATAGATAGATATAGATATAAACACTTGCTTCTGTTTCTATTTTTAGAACACACTAACTCTGTATCTCCATCTTGTGGCCAAAAAGTAAAACCACATCCAAATACCCTATTATACACCTTCCCATTAAAAAATGAAATACATTTTTATTATATTTAAAAACCCTTTTAAGCTGGGCAGTAACTGTGCTGAGGTCCATAAAAAAATAAAAATAAATAAATTCACACTTTGCACAATCTGTAGGCACATTCCAATATAATCAAACTGCAATATGATTATCAAACCCAATCAACATCACTCAATCCAAATACTATCATTTAGATTTTTTTGAAAAGGCCCTTATTTTGCATTACAGCATTGAAGAGGAACTGTAGCGAAAATAATGCAGTTAAAGCGGATCCGAGATGAAAAACTAACTATTACAAGTAACTTGTCTATATATCTTATCTAAAATTTAGATACTTTACACAGCAAACAGTTTCAACAGTTTATGATTACTTCTTCCTGTGATACAATAAGAGCCATGTTCTGCTTGTGATCACTACACACAGGTAAAGCTGCTGTGCATCTCCAGCCCTCAACCTGTGCAAACTTCACTCCTCTCCCCCTCCCCTCCCCTCCCCCTGCCTCTGAAATCTCTGGCTAGTAACACCTCCTGCTCAGACTGAGCTTCCATAAATGAACGACCCGCCGATACGAACGGCATGGGTTCTGTTTCTATGGGAACAAGTAAAAATTTTTTTTTTAAATAGGACTTGTAGTTTTTGAGAAAATCGATTTTAAAAAAATCAAAGAAAAAATGGCTTTTAACCCCCTTGCTGTTCCAATTGTTGCGGCAAGTGGGCAGCGCAGCACTTTTTTTTTTTTAAATCATGTAGCTAGCCTAGTGCTAGCTACATGATAGCCGCTGACAAGCAGCATTCCCCTATTTTCTTCGATCGCCACCGGCGATTGAGAACGGGATTTCCTGCAGGGCTTCCCCCCTCGCCATGGCGACGGGGCGGGATGACTTCATCGACGTCATGGACGTCGGGACGTCAGAGGGAATCCCGATCCACCCCTCAGCGCTGCCTGGCACTAATTGGCCAGGCTGCGAAGGGGTTTGGGGGGGGGGGGGGGGCGGCTCGGCACGGCGGGTAGCGGCGATCGCGTAGCAAAGTGGTAGCTGCGTGTAGGAAAAAAAATTATGAAAATCGGCCCAGCAGGGCCAGAGCAATCCTCCTGCGCGAGTTACCCCGAGCTCAGCTTGTATAAAGAGGTACAAAGGGCAGAGGTGACACAGAGGGGGACACTGGAGGCATGGGGGGCACAGAGGAGGTACAGGGGACAGAGATGGCACAATGTTCCGACTTAGCAACAGATTCAGGTTAAGAATGAACCTACAGTCCCTATCTGGTTCGTTAAGCGGGGACTACCTGTACTCTATAGAAAGTGTTTCTGATGCAGAAATCAGGAGAATTGCAGTAAAAGTGGGTATCCTCAAATAATTTACTGCATTATACTTTATGTCACCATAGGGCCTCTTTAACAGACAAGTGCTGTTTGAGGGTAGACGATCATGGTTTTACTAGGTATTACTAGGGATAAATGTTAACGTTTGTATAGCACATTTCTTTTGTCTGACTCAAAGAGCTTGAGACGAGAGCTGCAGCCACTAAGGGCGCTCTCAACTGTCCGTCCTGCTGTGTTAGGGATTCTTGCCCGAGAACTCCTTACTGAATAGGTTCTGGCTCCAATCAGGATTCAAATGCTGGTCTCCTACGTCAAGGGTGGTGCTGTTAACCAACACATTAACCAGATGGACTCAAATTTTCTCTCCAGTCATTTTTATCTCGAAATTTAAATTTTTGAAGACGTTAAATTTTCATGAAAATACAACGTATTGTTGCAAAAATTAGAACTGTCTTCAAAATGCATTTTGTAAAAATGTTTTTCTGCATGCCCATATTTTCTGTTCTGATAAATCTGCCCCACTGATGGTTTATGTCACTTTATAGTTTTGTGGGCCAGTTTATATCTATGGATAAAATAGAATTAAGGTTCCATTGTCACTTCACTGGAGGAAGTGTGGCATAAGATATCTTGCTTTGTGACTCAGGACAGCTGTGGCAGTATTATTTGCTCATGGATGGCTTGCTGGATTTAATTTTGGTTTTGGATGTTCCAATTAAGTTATGAAGGAAAGTCCTTGTTGTTGGCTATATTTCCTGCTGGGTAACATTCTCAAGGTTATGGTTATATTTAGCTACTACACAAAACATTTGAATGAAGTTTGCCTTTAATATTTATGCATATGTGAATGTCGGGCACCATGGAAAATCAGGCCCAAGAAAAGTGCCGATAGTAGAATATTAGTAAATTTGGTGTGTGCCTAACCCTAAGACTCCCCTGGTGGTGCCTAAGACCCCCCTCGGTGGTGCCTAACCCTAAGACTCCCCTGGTGGTGCCTAACCCTAAGACCCCCCTCGGTGGTGCCTAACCCTAAGACTCCCCTGGTGGTGCCTAACCCTAAGACCCCCCTCAGTGGTGCTTAACCCTAAGACCGCCCCTGGTGGTGCCTAACCCTAAGACCCCCCTGGTGGTGCCTAACCCTAAGACTCCCCTGGTGGTGTCTAACCCTAAGACCCCCTCAGTGGTGCCTAACCCTAAGACACCCCTGGTGGTGCCTAACCCTAAGACTCACCTTAGTGGTGCCTAACCCTAAGACCCCCCCTGGTGGTGCCTAACCCTAAGACCCCCCTGGTGGTGCCTAACCCTAAGACCCCCCTGGTGGTGCCTAACCCTAAGACCCCCCTGGTGGTGCCTAACCCTAAGACTCCCCTGGTGGTGCCTAACCCTAAGACTCCCCTGGTGGTGCCTAACCCTAAGACTCCCCTGGTGGTGCCTAACCCTAATACTCCCCTGGTTGTACCTAACCCTAAGACTCCCCTGGTGGTGCCTAACCCTAAGACCCCCCTGGTGGTGACTAACTTTAAGACCCCTCCTAGTGTTTGAATCCAAACTTTTCCCTGCTCTACAATCAAGTTTTATTTGTTTATATCTTCTTCTTTTTACAAGTTCTCTACTTCCTGTATGGTCAGGAAGTAATGGGAATTCACATAAGTGGGGGGTACAGAACAGCAATAAACAACCAAGACAAAATATTAACATTTATATTGCACTTTTCTCTTGGCGGACAATACCAGTTGCCTGGCAGTCCTGCTGATCTATTTGGCTGCTGTAGTGTCTGAATCACACCAGAAACAAGCATGCAGCTAGTCTTGTCAAATTTTCGTCAGAACACCTGATCTGCTGCATGCTTGTTCAGGGTCTGTGGCTAAAAGTATTAGAGGCAGAGGATAAGCAGGGCTGCCAGGCAACTGGTATTGTTTGAAAGGAAATAAATATGTCAGCCTCCATATACCTCTCACTCCAGGTCCCTTGCTTATATTCGTAAGCATTGCTTAAATTTGTCTATGTTTGTGAATCAGCCAATGGGGTGCATGGAATAAGCAGTGGCATGCAGCGTGGATTGTGATGGATGGGCCTGTACACTGGCCTCACACTTCCCATCATTACAGTAATAGCAGCACAGATGGAGTCATCAATCCATTGTCTACCAGGACATCTAAGTACTCCTAATTGATGCAGATGAGGATCAATTAAACATGCTCTTGTTTATTAATGGGCCAAATGCTTTGATGGTTACGTCCAAATTTCTATTCTCATCGGAGCAGACACAATGCAGTACATGGGGGGAGGGGCATTTCCCAACATGCTTTATGTGCCCAGCCGAGCGGGAGGGGTCTAGCCATGTTGTCAGCTAAGGAACATTTCTGCTCATTTCAGCTAAGGAACATTTCTGCTCATTTTAACGAGTGCCTGTATTTGATTGGTCCATTTCCTAGTTGTATAAATTTGCAATAAGACAAGTAGCATAAAATTTGCATTATTATTATTATTTAGTATTTATATAGCGCTGACATATTACGCAGCGCTGTACAGTGTATATATATATTGTCTTGTCACTAACTGTCCCTCAAAGGAGCTCACAATCTAATCCTACCATTGCCACATGTCTATATTATGTAGTGTAAGTACTGTAGTTTAGGGCCAATTTTTTTTTAGGGGGAGCCAATTAACTTATCTGTATGTTTTTGGAATGTGGAAGGAAACCGGAGTGCCCGGAGGAAACCCACACAGACACGGAGAGAACATACAAACTCTTTGCAGATAGTGCCCTGGCTGGGATTCGAACCAGGGACCCAGCGCTGCAAGGCGAGAGAGCTAACCACTACGCCACCGTGCTGCCCACTTGGAATGTTTGAAATCTCATTGACCATCTGAAGTTATCTCACTGAGAAATTTGTAACATTAAAGTGGACCCAAATGAAAAATACAAGATTTCAGAAATAAAGTCTATTTTCTAAATTATAATAATAAATAGCAGCCTTTTTTCAGCTGCATTGATGACAAATATAAAATATTTTACATTTATTGGAGGAACCCCTCCTCTTTCTTCCAAATTGCCGGGACAGAATCCGGCAAACTGGTGGAGTAGGTGGTGTCCAGCAATGGAGGAATTGCTAATGGCTGCCACCTGTATAACACTAGTTATGAACAGAGAAGGGTGAAAAGCATGCACTGAAATGCTCATAGGCTTGAAGGAGTGTTTATTTATCTTTGTATGTGTCCGAGTGGTGCAACTAAATATTTTGAATTAAAAAAATGTTTGGTTTGGGTCCGCTTTAAAGGGAACTTGAACCAAGTGAAATGATTTAAAATAAACACATGATGAGCCTGCAAATAAATATTTCATCCTTACCTCGCTGTCAGTTCCTCTCAGAAGCTCACCATTTTCTTCTTACAATGATTCCTTCCAATTCTGACAAGATTTTGTCTGAACTGAAATATATCAGTTGCTATCAGTTATAACTGAAAGGACAACTGATGAGCAAGGTAATGTCCATGTTTCCAGATGGCTCAAGTGGGCAATATTACAGTTTAACAGTGTGCTGATCAGGAAGCTATTATAAGGCAACAGCGATTTTCAAAATGGAGGATGGGGAATTCCATTGATTGATGAATAGATTGATGAACAGACTACACGGGAGGTAAGTATGACGTGTGTGTGTTTATTTTGACTTCTGATTTTCAGTTCAGGTTTGCTTTAAAACAGAGAATTGTTAATTTTGGCCTGGTCTTCTTTATCTTTGTGGTCATCAGCTCAGTCACTGGAAAATGACGTCATGTATAGTCTTTACCACCCATTCAGCCATTCTTTTGAAACATGTGTCTGTTGGGAAGAGTTTCCGATCTTTCTGCTGTCTTTACGTCCTGGTACAGGAGCTCAAAAACAGAACTGACTGTAGCCATGCCCCCACCCACCTAACCATACACTACACCTGCTTCTGCACTGGAAGGGGGATATCCTATATTCATCGTATGGGTGGGCAGCAGGCATGACCACATCCCATAGAGCCACATCTACACCCCCTTCCCCCATAAGGTGCTAAGGTCAGGACTGAAATTGTACTTTTTACCGCCCAAGGCCCCACTATTACTATCGCTGGACCAACAGTATCCAAAACTCCTTGGCCGAGCTCCACAATCTAATCCCGGATTTCTGGAAGGCCACCAAGGCCTGGGCATTGGGCGGATGCAGCCCAAGTTGGCACCTGGACATTAAATAGGGGTTGCTACATATGAAAGAAAAGGCTGCAAATGGGCAGCAGTGTATGAAAAGGGAAGCTGATGTCCAAGAGAGCTGTGCATGAAAGAGAGGAGCTACAGTACAAGGATTATACACATGGAAGAGGAGCCGGCGCACGGGATGGGAGGGGCGCTGCTGCGCTTGGAAAGGGAGCCCCAATATATTGGCCTAGGGGCAAAAAAAATAAATAAATCCGGCCTTGACTGTAAGTGCCCATTTGCTGCCCGTTCATCCCCCAAGTGCCAGATCCAGCTGTCGGTAGCCGCCCACCGCCATGTGCAAACTCTGTGTAGCTGGACAAATGTTTGGCAGGCTAACTACTACCGCCATCCTGCTGCCCACAGCCCACCCCTTGCTTTTCCTGGTACCCTAGGCCATGGCCTTTGTGGCCTTGCCTGAAATCCGGCCACGGCTAAGGTGGAGGGAGAAACCTCATTGGGAAAGGCCACACCCCTGTCCCGTCTTCCCCCTCCCCTCCCTTTTGGTTGTAAGTGAGCTACTGCTCCAATGAATAGCCTGATGAATGGGCAGGTCATGATTACAAAGACATCACACAAATTCCATTTTTGAAAATAAGTTCTGTAGGGTTGATGGTGCCAAAACAGCAAAAAATGCCCATTAATGGGCTATGGGTCAACCCAGACACAGGTCCACATTATCTCCTTTGTAAATTATACTACTCCAACCCAGTAGGCCATACTTTACATTGCACCAAATCTCAACCCTGTCCCTAGCACTAACCTATTTCCTGATCAGTTGTTTACCCCAAGATACAGTACCTCAATGGAATCCAATACCACTAACCTTACTCTAATCCTCCTGACCCTAAACTGTGCCCTCCTTCATAACACCCCATATTGGTAAAACATACATACTGAAAATTTCTTTAAAAAATACCCAGGTGAACAAGGTTTAAACCATTGATTCACATGACTTCAAATCTAGTTCTTCTGTTTTAGATGAATGATATCTACAAGGCTACTCCTTAGTTAGAGTGAAATATGGTAGGTGGCTTCCATGTTTGCAGGGAGCTTAGCAGCATCAAATAACGTTTTTTTAAGCTTCCTATCAATTATGAGCAGTGGTATGTGGAGCAGTCACTATGGCAACCATAGCGGCTGCTTAGGGCCCTGTAGCCCAGAGGGGACCAGTGTCATGAATGTCCGAGATAAAGGACTCTACTGTGGGTGCAGAGTAGCACAAGCTGAGGTGCAGAGTAGCACAAGCGAGAATTCCCTTCTCCAGGTTCCACCAGCAATCTACTCTCTTCAGGCATATTTGTCTCCATTACCTGGGGGTACCTCTGGCTATGTGTTTATGGGGGAGGGAAAATCACAATGGTTGCCTTATAATTGGGGGGAGGGGGGCTCAACCAAGATTTTGCTATGGGCCCCGTGACTTCTAACGCCATCCCTGACTATGAGGTTGGCAGGGCAGTTTCGAGGCTAAATTGCACCCAGAGCGAGGATGTAAAAATTGCACCCCTTTCCCCTCCACCCCCCTGGACTCGTGAACCCTTACTCTTTAGGGACAGTCACACAGCCAAAGGTCACAAGTAGATCTGCCTGCTTACTAGTGACCAGCCGCTTCTCCAGGAGGAAGCAGGGACCAGGAAAACACACAGGCGAAGAGAGCCCTGAAAGCCGACTCCTCCATGGGCGGCACGCACTGACAGCCTGCCCTGCTGTACCGCTACAGGACATCAGGTGTCATCACGCGGTGGTGACATGAGGATGACTTGATGTCTGATGCAGGCAGCCTAGGAGGAGTCTAGGTGATCGCGTTTGTAATCTTCTTTCTTCTTCCATTTGGCTGCACCGCATGTCACCAGCTCCCTGGCAGTTATGTCCTTCTGCCTGCACCCCCCTTCTTCTACTTGCCGGTCTCCGCACTGCCCAAGAAACTGCCCTGGGTTGGTACTGCCTTATAATATGAGGGGAGAGGGGCTCAACCAAGATAATGCTATGCGGCTCGCATGATTTCTAACTAAACCCCAGACTATGAGGTGTTACAATTACATTGTAAAGTTTTAAAAAGTAAGGTTTAAAAGTCAACCAAGACCTTGATGTACCAAGTATCAACATACATGGTACATACAGGTCTTGGCTGACTTGTAAACCTTACTTTTTTTTTTAAACCTTACAATGTAATTGTAGCACACCCCCTTGGGAGCAGTTTAGTATTATTTCCTGTATCCATTCCCTGGTTCCCATGGTTCACTTCTGCTTATTGTCAGGCCTGTCTCTCACACCTACCACTTCCAGGATACAATGGTGGCACCAGTGGAGGTCATCTCAGATGATACTACAAAGAGCTTTGATGATGTCAGGGGCCACATATGAGTTTCTTGGTGTTTAGCAAGTTGGCCACTGACCTGCACTGGTATAAAACATGAAAAATTCTAGTTTTTGCACTACAACTGGCTGATGAAGAGTAGAGGTGGCAATGCTTAGGAAAATTCATAGAGACTCATGCGATCAGTTTGATCAGCTGACAGATTTGTGAGGCTCTGATTTGCTAGTCATGATCATGCGGTAAACCAGGAAGTCATCACAGCAAATGAGAACCTTAGAAATCTATCAGCTGACCAAACTGATCACATGCTTCTCCACGAGTTCTCCTAAGCATTGTCATCCCTAATGAAAAGACCTGAGCTCTCTGGAAAGCTGGTATTGTTATCTATTCAGCCAGTGGAAGGCTTCACTTAACCCTAGATTCTCCTTCAATAACCCCGTATCCTTGTTTTGTTCTCAGGAAGGGTCTGTTCTCCGGGCTACACCTGAAGAAAAAGAAGAAAGGCGACAAAGGATTGACGCTTGCAAACAAGGGTGCACTAGGTAAGGCCTAGTAAACAAACAGCTGAGAATAGGGCTGGATAACGATTACAGAAACATTTACTGTTCAGCTGTTCATTGAAATCTCTCCCTCAAAGGAGGAAATGAGGTTCTTAAAGAAAGCAAAGCCAGCATGCTAAACTCCTACACGCATATCAGGCTGAACGCAAACCGATTTCCAGTGAAAGATTATAAATTAAGTGTCAATGATCTGTGTAGTTGTTCTTAAAGGAACAAGCACACCAGGGGAAGTTACTGAAAGTGTACCAGAGTAAGCCCGGGCACACAAAACCAGATACTTACCTAAAGAGAGGGAAGCCTCAGGATCCTATTGATGCTTCCCTCGCTATTCCTTATGATTGCAGAACCTATGGAGGATGCCATCCGCGCCCTCCGCTCCGTTCTGCCGTCAATAAAATCTTTATAGTGCCCTCAGGTCTGGTCCCGACCCCACCGAACGGGTCGCATCGTCATTCCATTCAAAAGATGGCCGCCGAGTTGAGCGCCTGAGTGTACGTCGGGCGCGCTCATATCACTACGCCCGATGTACGCTCAGGAGGATGCTGGGACCCAGTACGCGGCTGGAGGAGGGCTAAAGACTGCGCAGTCGCACTCGCAGCCAAGCGTACTGCGCAGCCGCGGCTCAACTCAGCGGCCATCTTTTGAATGGAATGACCATGCGACCCGTTCGGTGGGGTCGGGACCAGACCTGGGGGCACTAAAAAGAATGGATTGATGGCGGAACGGAGCGGATGGCGTCCTCCATAGATTCTGCAATCATAAAGGAAAAGAGTGATTGTGATTTTGGCCTCGGAAGTCCTTTAAGGTGGCCACTAACGGTCCAATTTCTAGTGAAAAATCATTAGAGCGATTAGAAATTCTGATCTAATTGGTTGTAAATAATCTCTATTGATGCACACAATCAATTACGAATGATTGTCATCCGATTGGATTTTTGTCCAACCAAAATTTGGATTTGCTTGTTGGTTGTAATAGGTAGGAAGCAAAGATTGGTTTGTTGATGGTGAAGTGAACAATTTCACTTCCGATCAGAATTATCTGATCGCTCGACCGATTTTCCATAAGAAATTTGTTAGATGTGATTTTAGACTAGTCCATCTCCTCATGGGGGATTTTCAGTATTTCCTTTATTGTTTACCAAGTCACTCCCTGGCTGGAAAGAATCTATATAAAGATGCTACCCAACTGCCCTACTCACTTGCATGTTATTTTGTCATTTAGGCTAAGCAAATGCTGTACACTAAGTGCTTTTGAAAATAAAGAAGACCCTGAGAATCCCCCATGAGAAAAATAGGCTAGTCCAAAACTCATCAGATCTGAGAGATTTTTGCTGCCTACTGTAAATGACAGGAACATAGGAGAGAAGTAATTTACAGTGCAATCTATCCTAGAACAAAAGTACTGATTATTCATTAGCATACACATGCATTTTACATTTTACAATTTTGTGGTCCTTTAACTGTACACATCTATGAATACATCATTGTTTTTAAATATTTAAATTCTTTAATGTTGTACAACTCTGGGTAGACTGACAGTTTTTCTGTGACTAATCCCATGTTCCCTTCTCCATGCTGATAGGAAGGGCAGATGACACAGACAGCACTCATGGCGATGTCCCTCCCGGTGATGTGGGCGGCAGCACGGAGAGCCTGCTGTCTGACTATTCCAGTTCCTCTACCTCCCTGTATGCCGCCGGGCAAAAGAAACGGTAACTACAAGCTTTCCACGTGCAGCTCTTCCAACTCCCTCCTCACCATGCAGAATGGAAGCGTCTCACATTCTGAGCATTCTGGGAGACCACTGCAGGTCCTCTTTAACCAGTGGCATCACTAGGGGGGTGCGGTAGGTGCGGACCGCACCAGGTGTCACCATCAGAGGGGGTGCCACCAAGGTCCAGGCTATGGGAGAAGGGAGTAGGCTATGTAAATACAGACCAGGTTAGTGCCTGATGTACTTCTCCTTGTTACTCTTTTACCTTCTGGCTGCTCCGTATTGAGCTGATAACAGTGTGCAGAGGCCACCATGGCCACATGGTGATCATCTTAACATCCCCTTATAGCAAGCGACGTTACTACCTGGTGAGGTTGGAGGTTCATGGGGTAAGAGGGGTTGACACCATGAGTTTCCGCACTGGGTGACATGAACCCTAGTGACGACTCTGTCTTTAAAGAGAACCCGAGGTGTGTTTAAAGAATGTTATCTGCATACAGAGGCTGGATCTGCCTATACAGCCCAGCCTCTGTTGCTATCCCAAACCCCACTAAGGTTCCCCTGCACTCTGCAATCCCTCATAAATCACAGCCGTGCTGTGAGGCTGTGTTTACATCTGTAGTGTCAGTCTCAGCTGCTCCCCCGCCTCCTGCATAGCTCTGGTCCCTGCCCCCGTCCCTTCCCTCCAATCAGCAGGGAGGGAAGGGATGCAGGCGGGGACTGGAGTTCTGCAGGAGGCGGGGAGAGCAGCAGACTGACACTATAGAGATAAACATAGCCAGCTCTGACAAGCTGTTTGTCAGCAGCGTGGCTGTGATTTATGAGGGATTGCAGAGTGCAGGGGGACCTTAGGGGGGTTTGGGATAGCAACAGAGGCTGGGCTGTATAGGCAGATCCAGCCTCTGTATGCAGATAATATTCTTCAAACCCACCTCGGGTTCTCTTTAACTGTGGTGACTATGATGGAGAAACACTTCAACTGTGGGGATTCTAACAGAGTTACCATAACAGGGTTACCTTTTGATCAACTTATCGATTATGTTACATCTATTACCTAATAATTTGTATAGAAGATTTTGTTTTAATATTTAGATAGATATTTATTGACATAATATGTATATTATTGTAAACCGATATACATACAGTATATATGTATCGACATGTAGAGGTTATGGATAGGGAGGAGCTCTCGGAATTAGAACAGTTCCGATTTTCACACCGGAATTCAGCCATTCCGAGTAAAATCATGTAAATCAGAAATTACTCTGTTTTGAGTACTACGTTCCATTCTCACAATGTAAAAATTGGCTTCGGAAAACACGGCGTTAATACAGTGGCTAGGAAAGTGAAAACTGGCTTCTAAAACAAGAATTTTTGGCCCATCGTGAAGTCAACAAAATGGCCCCCAGGGATTCCCTGGAGGACACAGTAAAGTGGCAGAATAAGCATTTTTTCACATGAATGGTGGGTTCAGGGGACTCGGCATCCCCTGCCCTGGTCCCCTAGACCCCCGATCCATGTGGAACAACACTCATTCCCCAACTCTAACATAGCCCCCAGGGACTAGGTATTCCCTGGCAGCCATCTTGTTGGTGTAACTGTTTGCCAAAAAAATCTTGTTTCAGAAGGCAATTTTCACTTTCCTAGCCATTCTGGTAGGGTTATCAAATTACCTCATGTGAGGTAATTTACCTCATGAGGTAATGACATTTAGCAGTTCTGCTGGTAGGTTTTAGTTATGTTTTACCTCATGCGGTAAATTATGAGGTAATGCATGAGGTGATTTGCATTAATTTTACTAAAAAATAGCTATTCTTATAGAAATTAGGAGGCATTGTAGCACATGATTTACTAATCAGTTTAAGATCTTCCTGTACTTGGAGGTAAAGTCAATTTGTATGCATTTCCTAACACGCCTGAAACAAGCATGCAGCTAATCCAGTCTGACTTCAGTCAGAGCACCTGATCTGTATTCTTGTTGAGGGCCTGTGGCTGAAAGTATTAGAGACACAGGATCAGCAGGAGAGTCAGGCAACTGGTATTATTTCAAAAGGAAAATCCATATCGTTCTCAGTTTAGGTTCCCTTTAAAGACTACTATTATTTATTTACTGCATGCTTACCACTGAAATACCCCACGTTTTACCTCACTTTATGCATTTACCTCATGTTTTTCCTCATGTTCGGAAATGGAGAAAAATCTTTCAGAATTGCTAAAAAAAAAGATTACCAATATCTCATGAGGTATTTTACCTACAAAAAATATTTACCTCACATAGCTTCCAGAATTGAGGCCATTGTGTTAAAACTCTGTTTGCTGAAAATTCTTGTTTCTGAAGCCTATTTTTGCATTGGCAGAACTATTTGGCCACATTGACTTCAACAAAAAATGCCTTGGGAACACGAAATTCGGTATTTGGCTGTGGAACGCTGAATTTTGACAAAATTGGAATTCAGCTGTTCCGATCTACCATAGAGTTATGGAAAAGTAATCTTGTTTTGTTTCGTACAAGTGGTCCCATGTTCTAGGGATGGATCTTGTATGCAACTTTGTCAATTAAATATGATTTTAAAAATGTTTGTTATAGAAAAATAATAGTTTCATGAAAAACAAAAAAAACTCGACCCATGTGATCACTGTTTAGGTTTTCTGCAGATGATCACCATTCCTAAAGGTCTCTTGCCATTTCATTCCACAGATCCAAGCTAGAAGCTAAGATCCATGAAGGGGAGACCAAAATCCAGACATATCAGGTACATACCTCGTACTCGAAATGGGCGCTAGAGCCGCGTTGGAAAAAAGGGCGCCGTCATAGGCACCCATTACGTATAAAAGCTGTGATTTGCATCAACGAAGAGAAATTTAGGTGCACGGAGGAACTCGATAGAATTGCGGGTGCTGAGGCTTCCCGCTAGTCAAATTGCGGCATTACGCGCCCATATTTCCCTTCATTGCCTCAAAACGCAGTTTTGTGGCAGGGGCGTAGGTTAAAGAGACTCAGACCTTAAAAAAATTAAAAGATTTATACATACCTGGGGCTTCCTCCAGCCCCGTACGCTCCGTCGCTCCCATGCAGTCGTCCTCCGCTGCCCGCAGCTTTGGTACTTGGTCCCGTCACTTCCGTCAGTCGGAGCCAGTCTGACGTAAGAGAAGTGCGCTGTTTGCGTATCTCTCCAGCAGCTGCTGGAGAGATACGTAGAGGGCGTACTTCTCCAGCGTAGACTGGCCCCCACTGGCTGAAATAACGGGACACTTTAAGGTTAGGAGACATGAGGGGTGGTGGTTAAGTGTTAGGTGCAACCAAGGGGAAGTTAAGTGTTAGGTGCCAACAAGGAGGGTTAAGGTCTAGGCATCGTTAGAGGGAGGGTTCTGTGTGAGAGTAAGGTTAGGTTAAGTGATAGTAATATATCGGTAAAGACTAGAATAGAGTAGAGGAATATTGGTAATTTTACCAATATTCTACTAGCAGCAATTCCCCTGCACACCAGGCACCTTTATTACATGAACGCCCTTGAGCTAACTACCTGCTCTAAGAACCCCAGAATGTGTAACATAAATGTACCCCCCTAGTTACTGTATATTAGTTTTTTTGCATTATTTTTGCATTTTTATAAAATGCAGTTACAGTGGTGTGAAAAACTATTTGCCCCCTTCCTGATTTCTTATTCTGTTGCATGTTTGTCACACTTAAATGTTTCTTCTCATCAAAAACCGTTAACTATTAGTCAAAGATAACATAATTGAACACAAAATGCAGTTTTAAATGATGGTTTTTATTATTTAGTGAGAAAGAAAACTCCAAATCTACATGGCCCTGTGTGAAAAAGTGATTGCCCCCCTTGTTAAAAAATAACTTAACTGTGGTTTATCACACCTGAGTTCAATTTCTGTAGTCACCCCCAGGCCTGATTACTGCCACACCTGTTTCAATCAAGAAATCACTTAAATAGGAGCTATCTGACACAGAGAAGTAGACCAAAAGCACCTCAAAAGCTAGACATCATGCCAAGATCCACAGAAATTCAGGAACAAATGAGAACAAAAGTACTGTAATTGAGATCTATCAGTCTGGTAGAGGTTATAAAGCCATTTCTAAAGCTTTGGGACTCCAGCGAACCACAGTGAGAGCCATTATCCACAAATGGCAAAAACATGGAACAGTGACGAACCTTCCCAGGAGTGGCCGGCCGACCAAAATTACCCCAAGAGCGCAGAGAAAACTCATCCGAGAGGCCACAAAAGACCCCAGGGCAACATCTAAAGAACTGCAGGCCTCACTTGCCTCAATTAAGGTCAGTGTTCACGACTCCACCATAAGAAAGAGACCGGGCAAAAATGGCCTGCATGGCAGATATCCAAGGCGCAAACCACTTTTAAGCAAAAAGAAAATTAAGGGTCGTCTCAATTTTGCTAAAAAAAAAATCTCAATGATTGCCAAGACTTTTGGTAAAATACCTTGTGGACCGAGGAGACAAAAGTTGAACTTTTTGGAAGGTGCGTGTCCCGTTACATCTGGCGTACAAGTAACACAGCATTTCAGCAAAAGAACATCATACCAACAGTAAAATATGGTGGTGGTAGTGTGATGGTCTGGGGTTGTTTTGCTGCTTCAGGACCTGGAAGGCTTGCTGTGATAGATGGAACCATGAATTTTACTGTCTACCAAAAAATTCTGAAGGAGAATGTCCGGCCATCTCTTCGTCAACTCAAGCTGAAGCGATCTTGGGTGCTGCAGCAGGACAATGACCCAAAAAACACCAGCAAATCCACCTCTGAATGGCTGAAGAAAAACAAAATGAAGACTTTGGAGTGGCCTAGTCAAAGTCCTGACCTGAATCCTATTGAGATGTTGTGGCATGACCTTAAAAAGGCGGTTCATGCTAGAAAACCCTCAAATAAAGCTGAATTACAACAATTCTGCAAAGATGAGTGGGCCAAAATTCCTCCAGAGCGCTGTAAAAGACTTGTTGCAAGTTATCGCAAACGCTTGATTGCAGTTATTGCTGCTAAGGGTGGCCCAACCAGTTATTAGGTTCAGGGGGCAATTTCTTTTTCACACAGGGCCATGTAGGTTTTGAGGTTTTTTTTTCTCACTAAATAATAAAAACCATCATTTAAAACTGCATTTTGTGTTCAATTATGTTATCTTTGACTAATAGTTAACGGTTTTTGATGAGCAGAAACATTTAAGTGTGATAAACATGCAAAAGAATAAGAAATCAAGAAAGGGGCAAATAGTTTTTCACACCACTGTAAATGTGTTTGAATTATTGTTTGATTCGCAATAAATTGGGTCTGCTGTTTCCATGCACATCTTTTTGTTTGCGCCTTCTGGACAGCTTGGGTGTACATTCATGTAGTTACGCACACATTCTCCATATGGACGTCAATGAACTAACATGCAAGGGGACTGGAAAAAAAGAGACATGCTGTTATTTTTTTTTCTTTTGTGCGCAAAAAAAGCATTTACATGAAAATAACCCTTTGATTTGGGTTCTAGTGTGTTTCTTTTTTGTGTACCTACCTATGCACAGAATATAGCTGGCATTCGGTTGTAGTGGAAGATTCCTCCTAAATCATGCTGTTTCATCAGCAACATGCTGTAAAGTACATATGTCCTCATTGCAGATCGCCATAACGATCACAGAAGCCAGGCAGCTGATTGGTGAAAATATCGATCCAGTGGTTATCATAGAGATCGGAGATGAGAAGAAACAGACGACGGTCAAAGAGGGGACAAACGCTCCTTTTTACAATGAGGTGATGGTCTCAGAACAGTTTGAGATGCTGTATTTATGTTCCTTGTCCAATGTTATTGTGAGCCAATGCAAAGGGGATGTTCTGTATGCAGAGGTTTAACCTCTTCAGGACCACAGGCTTCACCGCCCCCTAAAGACCAGGCCATTTTTAGTAAAATAGGCCACTGCAGCTTTAAGGCCAAGCTGCAGGGCCGCACAACACAGCAGACAAATGATCCCCCCCCCCTCCTTTTCTCCCCACCAACAGAACTTTCTGTTGGTGGGGTCTGATCACCCCCCCAAATATTTATGGTATTTTTTCAAAATAAATGTTATTATTTTTATTTTTGTCCCCCCTCCCCCTCCCTCTGTCCCAGAGCCAGCCAATCATAGCCATCGGCTATCATAGGCTCAGCCTATGACAGCGGATTGCTGTCTTGCCACCCAGGGGGACAGCTGTGTCACACGACTGTCCCCAGTACAGTGCTGCTGTAGATTGCAGTGCTGTACTCTGTTTATAGATAGAGTGGGGCCGAACCTCCGATTTTCAAAAATTATGCTGGCCACAAAAGTGATGGAAAAGATGTTTCAAGGGGTCTAACACCTGGACCCCCAGGTGGAGGAGTGGGATACATGCCAAAAGTCCCCGGGAAAAATCTGGATTTGACGCAAAGCAGCGTTTTAAGGGCAGAAATCACATTGAATGCTAAATGACAGGCCTAAAGTGCTTTAAAACATCTTGCATGTGTATACATCAATCAGGTAGTGTAATTAAGGTACTGCTTCACACTGACACACCAAACTCACCGTGTAACGCACCGCAAACAGCTGTTTGTGTAGTGACGGCCGTGCTGGACTGGTGCGCACCATGGCGAGAGTGCAGGTTTTGGTGGCTTTACAGCCCATATGGTCGCCTGGCTGATGTAGCTGAATGACAGAACAGGTATACAGTGGCGGGTTCACTGAACACAACAGGTATGCAGTGGCGGGTTCACTGAACAGGAATACAGTGGCGGGTTCACTGAACAGAACAGGTATGCAGTGGCGGGTTCACTGAACAGAACAGGTATGCAGTGGTGGGTTCACAGAACAGGTATGCAGTGGCAGGTTCACTGAACAGGTATACAGTGGCGGGTTCACTGAACAGAACAGGTATACAGTGGCGGGTTCACTGAACAGAACAGGTATGCAGTGGCGGGTTCACTGAACAGAACAGGTATGCAGTGGCAGGTTCACTGAACAGGTATGCAGTGGCGGGTTCACTAAACAGAACAGGTATACAGTGGCGGGTTCAATGAACAGAACAGGTATGCAGTGGTGGGTTCACAGAACAGGTATGCAGTGGGGGTTCACTGAACAGGAATACAGTGGCGGGTTCACTGAACAGAACAGGTATGCAGTGGCGGGTTCACTGAACAGAACAGGTATGCAGTGGTGGGTTCACAGAACAGGTATGCAGTGGCAGGTTCACTGAACAGGTATACAGTGGCGGGTTCACTGAACAGAACAGGTATACAGTGGCGGGTTCACTGAACAGAACAGGTATGCAGTGGCGGGTTCACTGAACAGAACAGGTATGCAGTGGCAGGTTCACTGAACAGGTATGCAGTGGCGGGTTCACTAAACAGAACAGGTATACAGTGGCGGGTTCAATGAACAGAACAGGTATGCAGTGGTGGGTTCACAGAACAGGTATGCAGTGGGGGTTCACTGAACAGGAATACAGTGGCGGGTTCACTGAACAGAACAGGTATGCAGTGGCGGGTTCACTGAACAGAACAGGTATGCAGTGGTGGGTTCACAGAACAGGTATGCAGTGGCAGGTTCACTGAACAGGTATGCAGTGGTGGGTTCACTGAACAGGTATGCAGTGGTGGGTTCACTGAACAGGTATGCAGTGGTGGGTTCACAGTACAGGTATGCAGTGGTGGGTTCACAGTACAGGTATGCAGTGGCGGGTTCACAGAACAGGTATGCAGTGGCAGGTTCACTGAACAGGTATGCAGTGGTGAGTTCACAGAACAGGTATGCAGTGGTGGGTTCACAGAACAGGTATGCAGTGGTGGGTTCACTGAACAGGTATGCAGTGGTGGGTTCACTGAACAGGTATGCAGTGGTGGGTTCACAGTACAGGTATGCAGTGGTGAGTTCACAGAACAGGTATGCAGCCAGGAACAAGCTAAGCCTAACTAATCTTTCCCTATGAGAGACAGTCTGCAGCAGCTTGCCCTACTCTCACTAACGCAGGCACACGAGTGACCGTAATGGCCGCCACTGCCTGCCTTTTATTAGGGGGGGTGGGGCTCCAGGGGCTAGTGTAGCCTAATTGGCTACACTGGGCCTGCTGACTGTGATGTAGAGGGTCAAAGTTGACCCTCATGGTGCATTATGGGGCGAACCGAACTTCCGCAAAACTTCGCCTGCGGGGCGCGAACGCGAACCACTGAAGTTCGCATGGAACCGTTCGCAGGCGAACCGTTCGGCCCAACTCTATTTATAGACGGTCGCTGCTGGGAGACTGCCTACCAAGCAGGAGATGCGCGCGCAGCCTGCGCACGATCTCCTGCAAAACGAAGCCCCAGGACTTTACGCCGATCAGCTCTGGGTACTCCTGGGGCTGCCGCCCCATCGGCGTGACACGGTCGGCAAGCAGTTAAATCTCCTGTTTCAGCATTTCTTTAACCCCTACACAATGCAGGATGTATAAGTTTTCCGTCCCTAGGCCAGGTATGTTGTGTCTCCCCTTCCATGTCCAGCAGCTCCCATCCCATTCCATTCTCTTTCATGTCTAACATGCAATCTACTGCATCCCCTTTAGTTTGTGTACAGTTCCCTTGGGCCTCGGCTTCCCTTTTAAATGTGGTGCTCCCTATTTGCATCCTCCTGTTTCATATGTAGCCACCCCTATTTCACACCCAGGTACCCCCCTTTTCTCAAGGCCTTTGTGTCCTTTCTAGAAATCTGGCCCTGCCCATACATGACTGATTCTTGCAAAACATGAACCAAAGTGACTTTCTTTATTAAAACTATTCTTTTAAATACCATATTTTTGTCATTTTTTCTTAACCCATTCGCGTTCCGTCGTTTTTACGTGAGAAATGTTCACCTCCCATTCATTAGCCTATAACTTTATCACTACTTATCACAATGCACTGATCTATATCTTGTTTTTTCCGCCACCAATTAGGCTTTCTTTGGGGGGGGTACATTTTGCTAAGAGCCACTTTACTGTAAATGCATTTTAACAGGAAGAATAAGAAAAAAATGGAAAAATTCATTATTTCTTAGTTTTCAGCCATTATAGTCTTAAAATAATACATGCCTCCATAATTAAAACTCACGTATTGTATTTGCCCATATGTCCCGGTTATTACACCGTTAAAATTATGTCCCTATCACAATGTATGGCGACAATATTTTATTTGGAAATAAAGGTGCATTTTTTCCATTTTGCATCTATCACTATTTACAAGTTTAAAATAAAAAAAATATAGAAATATTTCATCTTTACATTGATATTTAAAAAGTTTAGACCCTTAGGTAAATATTTACATGGTTTTTTTTTATTGTAATGTTTTTTGTTTTTTTTTATAGTAAACATTTTATTTGGGTACTTTTGGGAGGGTGGGAGGTAAACAATAGATTTATAATGTAAATGTGTGTTAATTTTTTTTTTTTCAGGTGTAGTATTACTTTTTGGCCACAAGATGGCGGCCATGAGTTTGTTTACATGATGTCACTCTAAGCGTAGCACACGCTTAGAGTGACGCATCGGGAAGGAGACAGCCAGAAAGAGCACAGCTTCCGAGAGAAGCTGTCGCTTTTTCAGCGGGGGAGAGGAATCAGTGATCGGGCTCCATAGCCCGATACATTGATTCCTTGGCTGCCGGATCCGCGGCCGGGAGTGCACGCGCACGATCGGCCGCGGGAGCGCGCACTAGCGCGCATGGTTCCTGGACGTAGAAACTACGTCCAGGAACCAAAATAGAAATTCCATTTACCCATTGTTCTGTGTTTATTATGCAGTCTAACACCTGACCCTGCATTACAATCATTACAATATAATCATAAATATTTCTGCTGTAATAAATCTTATCTCAGTCAGCCTGGCTCTATTTGGTAAAATGCTGAGGAGAGGGAAGCTTGTTATCTCTCCTCCCACATTCCTGCTCCTTGCTGATTGGCTGAGGGTAGTTCAGTGTGACAGGAGGCTGAGAAGGGAAATGCACCTCACCTTTCTGCAGAAGCTGCTGAAATATGATCTATGCTGTGCTCACATATGTTTACAAAGCAAGCTAGCTATGACAATGCAGTTTATAGGAGAAAAAAAGTGTAAGGGTATGTGAAATCCGTCGCCCAATGCTTAGTCATTCTAGTCTGGAAGCAACAGCTAAAGATCATGTGGTTCAAATTTCAAACATTGCCAATGGACTACATATGGTACAATGGTGAAGGTGACTTTAGCATCTGAAAGTTGCCATAATGTCATCCATGTTTTATTCAGGACATCAGTGTGACTTGTGTTTTCTTAATATATATTTGTGTTTCGCCAACAGTACTTTGTATTTGACTTTGTGGCACCCCAAGAACAGCTGTTTGACAAAATTATCAAACTCTCTGTAAGTATCTCTGCAATCTGGTGTGAATTTGTGTCCTACTAATGAAATACAAAAGATGAAAAGTCAAAACTGAACATCACCATGTTTATCAGTGTCAGGATTCAGCACAGACAAAAAGTGCCGCAATTTAAAAATAATCATTTAATCTTTTCATAGTGTTAATTGAAGAAGTTCCAGTATAAGGTAAACCCAGGGCCGGTTCTCTCATGAAGCAGGGTGAAACATTTGCATCAGGCGCAGAAATTACAGGGGTAGTGTTTTTGTACTATGTTTACACCTACAGCATGCAGTCAGAGTAGGAGGAGAAGCAAGACTCACAGACTCACAGCCAGCCAGTGTGCTATTGTGTTGAGCTGCAGCATGTCATGTGGGAACATTAAGGCTGGTTTCACACCAGGACGTTGCGTTTTAGGGGACGTTATGGTCGCATAACGTGCCCCTAACGCAACGCCTGGTGCTCTCTAATGTGGACGTCAAAGTGAGCCGCGTTGTGCAGCTCACTCTGGCGTCCGTGATGCCGTGATGCGTACTCTTGGACGCATGCGGCATCACGTGGTCCCGCCCGGCCAATCGCCGCAAAGAGCGGCCGCTCCAGGAAGTAAACACTGCACGTCACTGAGTGCAGTGAATATTAATTAGCCATGTGCCTGGCCGCTCTCCGCTCCTCCCCAACATGACTGAGCATGTCCAAGCAGTCTAACGCGGTTCTGCCGCTTATAAAGTACTGCATGCAGTACGTTATATTATGGCGCAGCGTTACAATGTAACGCAACGTGGGCACTGTGAACAGCACATTGCAGTTACATTGCTGTGCGGTGGGGTGCGTTACAGGCTGCACTAACGTGCGCCTGTAACGTCTCACTGTGAAACCAGCCTAAATGAAGCAGAGTAATCTGTGTCGGGTGTTGTTTGATCATTCCAAATTGGAGGGGGGGGGGGGGGGGGGAGGGTATCCTCACAAGTTTGCTTCAGGCAGCAATAAGTCTAGAACCAGCCCTGACTCTGTGCCATAATTTTGCAGCGCTATTTTTGAATGTAAACTTACAGCACGCTTTAACTTATTCATTTTACAGAATGATCTAATCTGCCAATGGTCAAAAACCATAATGGATAAAGTGGATCTTTAATTTCAAATGTGTTTTATTGAATCAGGCGTAATAACAGTTATAATAGTCATAATTAATAATAACTTTTTTTTCCAAAGTGACAAACGAATGGGAATAGTGTTTATCTTTTACACCAGGGTGTATGCTACTGTCAGCAAGTTTACTAAAAATTAAAAAAAGTTACAGCAGCTGCAGATTGAAGTTAAAAGAAAATATTTATTGGTTATCAACTATGAAAATAATTGCAGTAAACGTCAATTCATAAAGATTAGAGCAGGCGGTAATGGCACGGAGAATACCATCTGCTTTGAAGAGGTGGTAAGGGAGCGATAAGAGCAAAGTTAATGGAGACAGATCTCCTAGGCAGCAGAGCGATCGCAACAAACAAGGCTTCCCCTAAATACCCTAGGCTGTGTTTTTAACCTATTGGGTACCTGTTTTCAGATGTATTTCACATCAGACATCCTGCATGTGTAAAAGTTCTGGAATTCTTCTAAGCTGTGGCAATTACATAGTTTTTTAGAAAGACTAATAGACAGATTCAGAGCAGATTCAGGGCAAACAGAGGCAGTAAAACTAAACATGCACATCTAAAGGGAAGTTGGGGCTGCCTCTTTTATTGTAATGCTGTCTCTGCACGGAGGAAACGTATCAACTCAGCCAGCTACTCTTCTCATTACCCACACTTTAGTTTGGGAAAACACCGCATTTCTACCACACCTGTGAAGACTTTTATGAATTAGCACACAGAAGTCTAAAATACCGAATGCGGTATTTTCCCGTCTAGATTTTTTTACCGAACATACTTTTATGAAGAGGAACTGTAGTGAAAATGATATAAGGAATAAAATTGCTTATTGTTTACAATATTCATATATAGATGATTTAGTCAGTGTTTGCCCATTGTAAAACCTTTCCTCTTCCTGATTTACATTCTGAAATGTATCACTGGTGGTGACATCTTTAGTTCTGTTAGGTTATCTGTACGGAATGTTCCTTACTGAGAGTTCTATGCACAGAGGGCAGTTGCTTGGCAGTTGAAAAAAGCAGTTATTTCCCACAATGTAACGAGGTTTACAGACAGCAAACTGTCAGGACCATGGTCATGACATCACATTGTGGGAGGGGTTTTACCACAATATCAGCCATACAGACCCCCCTGATGATCTATTTGAGAAAAGGTAAAGATTTCTCATGGGAAAGGGGGTATCAGCTACTGATTGGAATGACGTTCAATCCTGGGTTACAGTTCCTCTCTAAACTATGCTGTGTTTATTTTTCTCATTGACAGGGTTAAGAATTTAGGGATCTAAATGACAGGTTTAACACAGTTGAGCTGTACTGTACGCTCGCTGATAACTAATTACAACTGACAAAACTTCTGTGTGGCTTAGGCCTCTTTCACAGTAGGACGTTGCATTTTGATGCAACGTTAAAGTCGCAACGCAAATTACAACGCAACACCCCAAAAAAGTTGCAACGCAACTTAAAGCCCAGTTATCGCCGCATACAGTACAGCATACAGGCAATGAAAAGTATGCTTCCAAGTCATTACTGAGCATGTGCAAACAGCCAACGCAGCTACTAACATGTATAACGCACAACATGCAGTACCTTCTAATAACACATCTGACAACAGGGAACTGATAAAAAAAGTCAAATTGTTCAAGATGTGTCTGATGTATGGGAGCTAAAAACACACACATAAAATAGGCTTTTATGTGCCTTAAAGGGAACCAGAGACGAAGCACCCTTGTATATTTTACCATATATATCAGTAAGAACATTAGAGAAAACACCATGGGCCTGATTCACAAAGCGGTGCTAACAGTTAGCACACTGGTGAAAAGCCCTTTATCACGCCTAAACTCAGTTTAGGCATGATAAGTTTAGGCATGATAAGTTTAGGTGTGATAAGTTTAGGCGTGATAAATTTAGGCGTGATAAGTTTCAGCACCAACTGGGTTAGCACCGCAGTGCACAGCTGATCAAAAGTTTTGCGCTAGCAAAGTCTGGTGCACTTTGCATAGAGTTTAATGGCGCTGCTTTGCGTGCGGGACTTTGCGCGCGATCTAAAGTTATCTAAACTTATCATGCCTAAACTTATCATGCCTAAACTTATCATGCCTAAACTGAGTTTAGGCATGATAAAATGGTTATCACGCCTAAAGTCGTTAACTGGGTTATCACCGCTTTGTGAATCAAGCCCCATGCTCTCCGTTTCATCCTCTGCTAAAAGTGTCTATCAGCTGTGATAAGAATCCCGGACTGAGCATTCAGTCTGGCTTTGCAGGGAATAATTATAGCTAAGTCATTATAGCAGAGCCACAAGGGGGCAGGCTTGGGCTTGAAAAGACACCAGAGAAGACAGTCTCAGCTATAATCATTCTGTAACAAAGCTAGACTGAGTGCTCAGTCTGGGATTCTTATCAGAGGTGATAACAGTCAGATTAAACAGAGAACAATGAAACAAAGAGCAGATTAGGTAGTTACTGTCATGTTCCCACCGATTTATAAAGTAAAATATAAGAGGGTGCTTCATCTCTGGTTCTCTTTAAAAGTTTAACCATAGATTTTAACCTTTAAAGTGAGTGTTTACCAATTTAAAAATTAAAAAAGTCGGATACTCACCTAAGGAGAGGGAAGGCTCGGTCCTAATGAGCCTTCCCTCTCCTCTCCCGGTGCCCGGTCCCGCGCAGGATCCCCCGTGGCAGTATTCGAGCAGTTCGGTCAAATACTGCCACTTCCGCATGCCGAAGAGAGCTTTCGGGAGCACTCGGGCTCCCGAAGACAGGCCGCTCCATACTACGCATGCGCGAGCGCCCTCTATGATGCACTCGCGCGTGCGTAGTATGGAGCGGCCCGTCTTCGGAAGCCCGAGTGCTCCCGAAGACCTCCGAAGTCCCTGCGGCGGCGGACGCGAACGGAGGAGCCAGCGCAGCACCGAAGGCACCGGGAGAGGAGAGGGAAGGCTCATTAGGACCGAGCCTTACCTCTCCTTAGGTGAGTATCCGACTTTTTTATTTTTAAACTAGTACCCATTGGCTTTAAGTACAAAATGGGAATGAGATTCTAGGAAAGACCTGCTTAGGAGTAGAATAGTAGATACAATTTATCTCATCAGTTTATTTCCACTTCAGGTTTTCTTTAAACCCACTAGTCTGTAATTGTAATGCATCCATGTAGCATGTTATATTGTGTTACAAAATAACTATATTATTCTTCATGCAGGTTATGCACAACAAATTAATAGGAAGTATTCTGATTGGCTCCATTAGACTTGATCTGGGAACGGTTTACAATGAACCAGGTAAAGCTACGGGTATTGCAAATATGATAAACAAGAGAACAATGAACAAAGAAACATGAGAGATAGACAGATAGATATATATATTGTAAAGATAAAATGTGTTTATTAATTTGTTGTATTTGCTTTGAAGTCCCTGGCCAGCCATTTTTTGTCAATCTATTCATTTTAATCGCAAAACTACTTAAAGGGAACCTAAAGCAAATAAAAAAAACGGAACAGTTGAACGTACCTGGGGCTTCTACCAGCCCCCTGCAGATGCCCTGTGCCCACGTCGTCACTCCACGATGTTCCTGTCACTCACATCACCAGTCTTTTGTCTGGATGCACATGCGCAGAACGCTCACAGAAATGGAAACACCATTGGGTCTGTGCATATTCAGTGGCCATTGATCACCGAGGCGCCCAGCCAAAAGAGGGTCGTTGTGGGGGACTGGAGGATCACTTAGTGGGCTCATTTCACAAAGCCGTGATCAATGCTATCATGACTGTAATAAGCTTAGCGTGTGGGTTAGCACAGTACAGGTTTGTGCGCATAATGATTAACTTTCCCCATTCACACGCTAACCCAAATGTTAGCACGTGAACGGGAAAGGTAATGCGCGCAAACCTTTACTATTATGCGTGCAAACCTGTACGCGTGTTAAGCTTATCACAGCCGTGATAGCATTTGCCACGGCTTTGTGAATCAAGCCCAGTGAGTGAGCACCAGGCAGCTGCAGGGGGCTGGTAGAAGCCCCAGATAAGTTAAACTGGTTTTTTTTTTGTTTTGTTTTTTCATTTGCTTTAGGTTCCCTTTCAACATAGAATTTAAGGCCAGGGCCACACTAGCTCCGGGTGCGGCACGCATCCGCGGTACGGGCTCCGATTTTCAAAAACCAGCACACGTTCTGGATCCGTTTGCGTAGTTTTTTTTTTGTTTATTTTGCTAGAGGGGGTAGTAGCCACAATAGGGGGCTGCAGGCAAAGCGGCGGCCAGGGGGGTCACACCTCCCCCCCCCCTCTTGCTCACCTGGGTGCCCCCCGTCCCCGCTCCCCCTCCAGCTCGCATATAATGTAATAAATTGTACCTAAGGAAGTTCGGTGAGCCGGGCACTTCCGCCCACACCGCTCGAGTCACTTCCTGCAATGCCGCCCTCTGTATTTCAGTGGGCGACATCGCAGGAAGTGACTCGAGCGGTGTGGGCGGAAGTGCCCGGCTCGCCGAACTTCAGGTACAATTTATTACATTATGTGCGAGCTGGAGGGGGAGTGGGGACGGGGGGCACCCAGGTGAGCAAGGGGGGGAGGGGTGTGACCCCCCTGGCCGCCGCTTTTCCCGCAGCCCCCCGTCCTGGCTGCTACCCCCTCCAGCATGGCGGCCCCATCCTTCACCAAGGGACACTGGAAACTGATCCGTTTCCAGTGTCCCAAAATGTCAGTGAAGAGGGAGGCCCGTTTCTCCATTGATTTTCACTACCCGTATGTGTATACGGGTCCGTGAAAAATCCTGCAAGTCCGGACTCTGCGTTCCAGGTTTAAAAACGTATTCCGCGGATCGCACGCGGATGCGTTTTTAACTTGAGTGTGTACTGTTCCTATTTTTAACATTGGTATCCGTGGCTCCGTTTTTTGTCCGGGACAAAAAAACGTAGCTACGGATACGTTTTTAAAGCAAGTGTGAACTAGCCCTAACACATAATTGGCCTGATCCAATTACTTTTTCTCATAAGTTTCTCCTAGGAGATAATTTTTCATATTCCTTTACCAGGCCCGGATTTACCTCACAGGAGCCTATAGGCACAGATGTCCTGGCACCTTAGATTTCACCCTCCATGGACCTACAAACATCCACTGATCCTCACCACAAGTATGCTGGCTGACCAGGCTGTTACTTCTCCCTTACCTGTCATAGGTAGCTACAGGTGCCCCTTGGTATTAGGCAGACAGAGGTACCCTCAGTATTAAGTAACTAGAGGTGCCTCAAACTAAAGGGAGATCTGGTCAGTGGAATGCCGAGACCTCTTATTTACACTCTGCTCAGGACTTTGCATATGGAAGGAGGGAGGGACTTGGGGAGGGGACTGAGCCGCCTTTCCATCATCAGGCACCTGTAGGCATGTGCCTACAGTGCCTTATGGTAAATCTGTCCCTGTTATTTACTGTCACAGTATTTTCTTGCTGGTGGCTTGATAAGATCTGAAAATATAACCCAGGAGAAAACTTGGAGAAACAGTGAATTGAATAGGACCTAATGTGTCACCATTGAGGGGGTCAGTAGCACCTGTGGGAATGTGACCCAATGGAAACAAAACAATAAAAAAAAAGTTCTTTGTATATTGCTGTAAAACATTTGGAGGAAAATCATGGAAGTGCTAAAGTTAGTTAGCTGTGGCTGAAGAGGGTGCTTTATAGAAACTAACCACAGGTTGCAGGGGATGTAGCCTTTGTCTGAAGGCCTGGTACAGCTGTAAATCCAAAGACTACTGGCATTAACCATATATGGTATTGGGAATTACCTACGCCCTAGGGCGAGGGAGTAAAAATTGCGCCCAACACCCCCCACCCCCGTGGACTCGCAAACCCTTACTCTTTAGGGACAGTCACACAGGTCACAAGTAGATCTGCCTACTTACTAGTGACCAGCCGCTCATCCAGGAGGAAGCAGGGGCCAGGAGACACATAGGCTAATAGAGCCCGGAAAGCCGACTCCTCCATGGGTGCCGTGCACTGACAGCCTGCAGTACCGCTACAGGACATCAGGTGTCTGGCGCAGCCAGCCCAGGAGGAGTCAAGGAAGGTGATCGCACTGGTAATCTTCTTTCTTCTTCCATTTGGCTGCACTGCGCATCACCAGCTCCCTAGCGGTTATGTCCTTCTGCCTGCACCCTCCTTCTACTACTTGCTGGTCTGCGCCCAGGGCAGTTGCCCTGCCCGCACTGTCCAAGAAATTACCCTATTCCAGCCCACTTTAGTCTCTCAGCTCCCACAGTGTCCTACCAGTCTAATCCATTGTGCTGCTGTAGCCGAATTAAAGTGAGTAACCCAGGGGCTACTGCGCATGTGCTGTTCCAGGTCACACGCCTCCTCATCCGTGCTTCTGTTGCATGTCTATGCGCAGGTACAAGGCTATTCATAATGCTGTGGGTGCAATATGGTCAAAGCTCTTTTTAGTTTGAGTCCTCTTTAAAGCAGACTTGAACTCAGAACTTCCTCTCTGCTCTAAAGATAAGCAGCAGCATAATAACCTTTATAGAAAAACATTTCTTTGTTACAGCTCATATAAAATCCTACAATACATTTGCAGAGTGTCAACTTCCTGCTTTCATGGAAGCAGACATAGGGTTAACATCCTGTGTTTACAAATTAGCTACTCTGCCGTGGCAGAAGAGATTCCTGAGCTGACAACAGCTGAGAGATCAAATTACACTGGTGATTAAAGACACTGAAGCAAAAAAAAAAAATTATGATATTATGATTTGTATGTGTAGTACAGCTAAAAAATAAAACATTAACCTTCCTGGCGGTAAGCCCGAGCTGAGCTCGGGGTAAGCCGCCGGAAGGCACCGCTCAGGCCCCGCTGGGCCGATTTGCATAATTTTTTTTTTGCTGTACGCAGCTAGCACTTTGCTAGCTGCGTGCAGTGCCCGATCGCCGCCGCTACCCGCCGATCCGCCGCTATCCGTCGCGCCGCAGCCGCCCCCCCCCCCAGACCCCGTGCGCTGCCTGGCCAATCAGTGCCAGGCAGCTCTATGGGGTGGATCGGAATCCCCTTTGACGTCACGACGTCGATGACGTCGGTGACGTCATCCCGCCCCGTCGTCATGGCGACGGGGGAAGCCCTCCGGGAGATCCTGTTCTTTGAACGGGATCTCCGGATCTCCGATCGCCGGCGGCGATCGGAGGGGCTGGGGGGATGCCGCTGAGCAGCGGCTATCATGTAGCGAGACTTTGTCTCGCTACATGAAAAAAAAAAAAAAATTAAAAAAAAAAGATTTGCTGCCCCCTGGCGATTTTTTTGCAAACCGCCAGGAGGGTTAAGATAAGATACATCAGTTGAGAAACTCCAGTTGTTATCTCTATGCAAACAAGCCATTAAGCTCTCCGACTTAGGGCTGGTTCAGACGGACGTTTACAGAGCGTTTACAGCCAGCGTTCAGGGCTTGGTGTTAAACGCTCCCATTCAAGTGAATGGGAGCGTTTGTACCAAGCTTTCAAGCGCGTTTACACAAACGCGGCGTTTGGGTCCCGATTTTCCCTGGCGTTCAAGGAGCCCCTGGAAGCTACATGTAGCTTCCAGGGGAGGTTAACCGCGACGGCTAATGTCCCCCTAGGGGAAGAAAAAACGCGACCGCATCCAAACGCACACGAACGCTGCTGAACGCGACGCCAGCAAACGCAACGCCTCCAAACGTCCGTCTGAACCAGCCCTTAGGAGAGGAGAGGGCTGTTATCTGACTTTTATTATCTCAACTGTAAGTGAACTGTTTACTTTTTCTCTGCTAGAGGAGAGGTCATTACTTCACAGACTGCTCTGAAAGACTCATTTTGAATGCTGAGTGTTGTGTAATCTGCACATATTATAGAGTGATGCAATGTTAGAAAACACACTATATACCTGAAAATAAAAGTATGAGAATATTTTCTTTGCTGCTAATCTTCTAGTAATTATTCATAGTACATAACTAATTCACTATATCATATTTTTTTTTCGCTTCAGTGTCTCTTTAAGCACAGGTGAGGGAGAATTAGACCTACTAAACTCTCTAAATACGCACAGGCTGCATTTCTCTACATTTTCCTTTTGCCCTGTGCAAAAGTTCAGGTCCACTTTAAATAAGGTTTTCAAAATGGCCACCCCTAGACTTTGAAGAACATTGATTGATCAATATATATATGGAGCTGTGAGGTTAATTTGACTTGATTGTAATGAGTCCCGGGAAAGTCAGGCTTTTCTGTACACTTATACAGCATAGGTAGTGTTTGATAGAGCAAAGTGCAATATGCAAATGTGTCATTGAAAGCTCTGATACTTTCACCTGCCCTCACCTACACAGTGATTATCTCAGTGTAGACAGACCTCCCCCCATGCTCTAATATTTTCCTAGGGAGTGTTTCGGTGCCGGGGCTGTTATGTAGTGTGTACTATTCTGCAATGTGTAACAGGGACACCCATTCCTTATCCCAGCAGCACCTTATCAATCTGTGTCACAGTGTGCAACCAATAATGCATTGCTCACCACAGTGACTGTGTCACGTCATGTGACCACATACTCCACCTCTCACTATAGTCACCCTCATGTGCAATATTTTCCTTATTCTGTGCAGGTAATCCGATATGGGATAGATAAGGAAGGAAGTGTATTTCATTAGGTTTACAGTAACGCAGCCTTTCTCAACCAGGGTTCCTTGAGTACTCTCAGGGGCGTAACAATAGACCCTGCAAGGGATGCAGCTGCAGGGGGGCCCATGAGCCACACATCCTCTATCCTAGGTACACACGATACAATTTCAGATTTACTGTCAGATGGACTGTCAATTTTCAACAGGTCCGATCTGATTTCCGATCAATTTTCGATTTTCCATAAAAGTGAACAGAAAATTGATCGGAAGTCAAATTAGCTCTGTCAGAAATAATCGATCTGACAGTAAATTGTCAGAAAATTGTATTGTGTGTACCTAGCATTAGAGTAGTGACAGATTAATCCTGATTACACCTCTGTCCGCATTATTAGATAGAGCCCACACACGGTAATCAGAAGAACCATGTATCAGGCATGCTGTCACTGAACAGAGCTCACCAGATGTTGGTCATTGTCGTCCCATTACTGAAAAATTGCCATGCAGCAGCCTCATCATTTGATTTCCGCCGTTGCAGACTCCTATCAGCCAGTGGAACCATGTTCATCACTGTTCAGGCCTCTCTGTGTTTCATTGGATTTAACTGCAGCTAAAATCTTTCTATAATATAATGGGCATCCAATACAGCTCAGCTAATGAGGCAAGAGATGTTCTTCATTGTGCAGTGTCAGATGCAATCATCCTACTTCCTCCGCTTCCTCCGCACAATGGGAATATTGCAGCACCTGGGTGAAAGGCTCCGAACATCCTGTCAGGAGAGAACGGAGGAGGGCAGGTGTAACAACCATCATAGCTCTCAGTACATCCTGTCAGGAGAGAGGAGAGCAGGGGGAGGCCGGGTGTAACAACCATCACAGCTCTCAGAACATCCTGTCAGGAGAGCACATGGAGAAAGCGGGTTTAACAGTGATCAGCACTGTCAGAACATCCTGTCAGGAAAGCGAAGGGAAGGAAGAGAGAGGGTGTAGCAACCATCATAGCTCTCGGATCATCCTGTCAGGAGAGAGCAGGGAGAGGGTGGGTGTAACAACCATCATAACTTTCGGATCATCCTGTCAGGAGAGGGCAGGGAGAGGGCAGGTGTAACACCCATCACAGCTCTCAGAACATCCTGTCAGGAGAGGGCAGGGAGAGGGCGGGTGTAACATCCATCACAGCTCCGAGAACATCCTGTCAGGAGAGGGCAGGGAGAAAGCGGGTGTAACATCCATCACAGCTCCCAGAACATCCTGTCAGGAGAGAGCAGGGAGAGGGCGGGTGTAACACTCATCACAGCTCTCAGAACATCCTGTCAGGAGAGAGCAGGGAGAGGGCAGGTGTAACACCCATCACAGCTCTCAGAACATCCTGTCAGGAGAGATCAGGGTGAGCAGGTGTAACACCGATCACAGCTCTCAGAACATCCTGTCAGGAGAGAGCAGGGAGAGGGTGGGTGTAACACCCATCACAGCTCTCAGAACATCCTGTCAGGAGAGATCAGGGTGAGCAGGTGTAACACCGATCACAGCTCTCAGAACATCCTGTCAGGAGAGAGCAGGGAGAGGGCGGGTGTAACACTCATCACAGCTCTCAGAACATCCTGTCAGGAGAGAGCAGGGAGAGGGCGGGTTTAACACCCATCACAGCTCTCAGAACATCCTGTTAGAAGAGAGCATGGGGAGGGCGGGTGTAACACCCATCACAGCTCTAACAACATCATGTCAGGAGAGATCAGGGGAGGGCAGGTGTAACACCCATCACAGCTCTCAGAACATCATGTCAGGAGAGAGCAGGGAGAGGGTGGGTGTAACACCCATCACAGCTCTCAGAACATCCTGTCAGGAGAGAGCAGAGAGAGTGCAGGTGTAACTAATATCACAGCTCTCAGAACATCCTGTCAGGAGAGATCAGGCAAGGGCAGGTGTAACACCCATCACAGCTCTCAGAACATCCTGTCAGGAGAGAGCAGGGAGAGGGTGGGTGTAACACCCATAACAGCTCTCAGAACATCCTGCCAGGAGAGATCAGGGGAGGGCGGGTGTAACAGCCATCACAGCTCTCAGAACATCCTGTCAGGAGAGAGCAGGGAGAGGGTGGGCGTAACAACCATCACAGCTCTCAGTGCATCCTGTCAGGAGAGAGCAAGGAGAAGGCGGGTGTAACACCCATAACAGCTCTCAGAGCATCCTGTCAGGAGAGAGCAGGGAGAGGGCGGGTGTAACACCCATCACAGCTCTCAGAACATCCTGTCAGGAGAGAGCAGAGAGAGTGTGGATGTAACTAACATCACAACTCTCAGAACATCCTGTAAGGAGAGAGCAGGGAGAGGGCAGGTTTAACACCCATCACAGCTCTCAGAACATCCTTTCAGGAGAGGGCAGGGAAAGGGCGGGTGTAACAACCATCACAGCTCTCAGAACATCCTGTCAGGAGAGAGCAGGGGGACAGCGGGTGTAACAACCATCACAGCTCTCAAAACATCCTGTCAGGAGATGGTAGGGAAAGGTCGGGTGTAACAACCGTCACAGCTCTCTGAACATCCTGTCAGGAAAGCACAGGGAGAGGGCAGGTGTAGCAACCGTCAAAGCCCTCAGAACATTCTGTCAGGAGAGAGCAGGGAGAGGGTGGGCGTAACAACCATCACAGCTCTCAGTGCATCCTGTCAGGAGAAAGCAAGGAGAGGGCGGGTGTAACATCCATCACAGCTCCGAGAACATCCTGTCAGGAGAGGGCAGGGAGAAAGCGGGTGTAACATCCATCACAGCTCCCAGAACATCCTGTCAGGAAACAGCAGGGAGAGGGCGAGTGTAACAACCTTCATAGCTCTCAGAACATCCTGTCAAGAGAGAGCAGGGAGAGGGTGGGTGTAACACCCATCACAGCTCTCAGAACATCCTGTCAGGAGAGCAGGGAGAGGGCGGGCTTAACAACCATCACAGCTCTCAGAACATCCTGTCAGGAGAGAGCAGGGAGAGGGCGGGTGTAACACCCATTACTAAATAATCAACAAACACTATACTGCTGCTCTGGGTATACAAAAGTTAGACCACCTTTATTTCTGTCACATTACAGTATCAAAGACATACAAAACTCTACAAAAAGCTAAATACCTGCCCTAAAAACACTTAAAACTAGTGCGGAGTGCTCCTTGCAACCACCAATCGCAACCAGCCACATACATGCCATACACTCAGGTACCGGTACCACAATTCCGTTGTCTTCAGAATGTGGAGACAGGTATGGCTGCTTTGGGATGTTGCAGAAAGGCCTCAAGCCAGCCCAACACCGGCATAACCAATGTTCAGTTTACATAACCGCTTAATGACAGACACTCTGTCTCCTGTGTCTTAACACCCGATCATCAGGCGCATCTCCTCCAGTCATCAGCGGTTCTCTTCCAAATATGCTGTATCCTCTCTTTTCACTTTACTGGACTATTCGCCCGGGGTCCCGCTACATGCAGCTTACCATGCTGCTCGTACGCCTCCCAGTTTTCCAGGTTTCGTCAGAGGAAGTCACTTCCGTGTGCTCCACAGCTCTACCCTCCTACCACTGTCAAGGGGAGCTGGAGTTGTACAGATTGTTTCAATGCCGCGCGGCCGGCCGGCCAGTAGAGCGCTCAGAACGCACGGGGTGTAGCCCCGCCCACCGACACGTTGCGCCCGCCCACTGCGTGCTTCGTCAGGATGCGTGGTGTGGCAGGCAGGGAAAAGCTTTATGCGTACGTTTGTACGTCTAGGAGGCGTGGTTGTGGATTCATCCACCGTCAAGGCTGTAACTTCCATCACCAAGCCTTTCTCCATAGTAGCCTGATACAGAATCATCGGCTAATGCATTTCTGATTGGTCTCCCATTTGTACACAGAATCTTACGGCAATTGTAATGTATCTCTCTGAGGATACACTCAAGATACCTCAGTGTTTCTCTCTCAGTTCATGAGGTCATATTGCTATGCAACACATTATGTCTAAAAAGGCACCCTTCTTAGTACAGGCCTATTGCCGTAAGATTCTGTGTACGAATGGGAGACCAATCAGAAATGCATTAGCCGATGATTCAGTATCAGGTTACTATGGAGACAGGCTTGGTGACGGAAGTTACAGCCTTGACTGTGGATGAATCCACAACCACGCCTCCTAGACGTACAAACGTACGCATAAAGCTTTTCCCTGCCTGCCACGCCACGCATCCTGACGAAGCTCGCAGTGGGCGGGCGCACCGCGTCGGGCGGGGCTGCACCGTGTGCGTTCTGAGCGCTCTACTGGCCGGCCGGCCGCGCGGCATTGGAACAATCTGTACAACTCCAGCTCCCCTTGACAGTGGTAGGAGGGTAGAGCTGTGGAGCACACGGAAGTGACTTCCTCTGACGGAACCTGGAAAACTGGGAGGTGTACGAGCAGCGTGGTAAGCTGCATGTAGCGGGACCCTGGGCGAATAGTCCAGCAAAGTGAGAAGAGAGGATACAGCATATTTGGAAGAGAACCACTGATGACTGAAGGAGATGCGCCTGATGATCGGGTGACACAGGAGACGGAGTGTCTGTCATTAAGCGGTTATATAAACTGAACGTTGGTTATGCCGGTGTTGGGCTGGCTTGAGGCCTTTCTGCAACATCCCAAAGCAGCCATACCTGTCTCCATACTCTGAAGACAACGGAATTGTGGTACCGGTACCTGAGTGTATGGGATGTATGTGGCTGGTTGCGATTGGTGGTTGCAAGGATCGCTCCGCACTAGTTTTAAGTGTTTTTAGGGCTGGTATTTAGCTTTTTGTAGGGTTTTGTATGTCTTTGATACTGTAATGTGACAGAAATACAGGTGGTCTAACTTCTGTATACCCAGAGCAGCAGTATAGTGTTTGTTGATTATTTAGTAATGTGAGTTCCTACTATTAGCAGCTCCTTTGCATTGCTGATAGCAATGCTTAGTATAGGGTGCATCTACTGGTGAGTGAGACAAACAGGTTTTTAAGGTGTTTCGGGTGTAACACCCATCACAGCTCTCAGAACATCCTGTCAGGAGAGATCAGGCGAGGGCAGGTGTAACACCCATCACAGCTCTCAGAGCATCTTGTCAGGAGAGAGCTGGGAGAGGGCGGGTGTAACACCCATCACAGCTCTCAGAACATCCTGTCAGGAGAGAGCAGAGAGAGTGCGGATGTAACTAACATCACAGCTCTCAGAACATCCTGTCAGGAGAGAGCAGGGAGAGGGTGGGCGTAACAACCATCACAGCTCTCAGTGCATCCTGTCAGGAGAGAGCAAGGAGAGGGTGGGTGTAACACCCATCACAGCTCTCAGAGCATCCTGTCAGGAGAGAGCAGGGAGAGGGCGGGTGTAACACCCATCACAGCTCTCAGAACATCCTGTCAGGAGAGAGCAGAGAGAGTGCGGATGTAACTAACATCACAGCTCTCAGAACATCCTGTCAGGAGAGGGTAGGGAGAGGGTGGGCATAACAACCATCACAGCTCTCAGTGCATCCTGTCAGGAGAGGGTAGGGAAAGGGTGAGTGTAACACCCATCACAGCTCTCAGTACATCCTGTCAGGAGAGAGCAGGGGGACAGCGGGTGTAACAACCATCACAGCTCTCAAAAAATCCTGTCAAGAGATGGTAGGGAGAGGTCGGGTGTAACAACCGTCACAGCTCTCCGAACATCCTGTCAGGAAAGCACAGGGAGAGGGCATGTGTAGCAACCGTCAAAGCCCTCAGAACATCCTGTCAGGAGAGAGCAGGGAGAGGGTGGGCGTAACAACCATCACAGCTCTCAGTGCATCCTGTCAGGAGAAAGCAAGTAGAGGGCGGGTGTAACACCCATCACAGCTCTCAGAACATCCTGTCAGGAGAGGTTAGGGAGAGGTCGGGTGTAACAACCATCACAACTCTAAGAACAACCTGTCAGGAGACAGCAGGGAGAGGGCGAGTGTAACAACCTTCATAGCTCTCAGAACATCCTGTCAGGAGAGAGCAGGGAGAGGGCAGGTGTAACACCCATCACAGCTCTCAGAACATCCTGTCTGGAGAGAGCAGGGAGAGGGCAGGTGTAACACCCATCACAGCTCTCAGAACATCCTGTCAGGAGAGAGCAGAGAGAGTGCGGATGTAACTAACATCACAGCTCTCAGAACATCCTGTCAGGAGAGAGCAGGGAGAGGGTGGGCGTAACAACCATCACAGCTCTCATGCTGATAGCAATGCTTAGTATAGGGTGCATCTACTGGTGAGTGAGACAAACAGGTTTTTAAGGTGTTTCGGGTGTAACACCCATCACAGCTCTCAGAACATCCTGTCAGGAGAGATCAGGCGAGGGCAGGTGTAACACCAATCACAGCTCTCAGAACATCCTGTCAGGAGAGAGCTGGGAGAGGGCGGGTGTAACACCCATCACAGCTCTCAGAACATCCTGTCAGGAGAGAGCAGAGAGAGTGCGGATGTAACTAACATCACAGCTCTCAGAACATCCTGTCAGGAGAGAGCAGGGAGAGGGTGGGCGTAACAACCATCACAGCTCTCAGTGCATCCTGTCAGGAGAGAGCAAGGAGAGGGCGGGTGTAACACCCATCACAGCTCTCAGAGCATCCTGTCAGGAGAGAGCAGGGAGAGGGCGGGTGTAACACCCATCACAGCTCTCAGAACATCCTGTTAGGAGAGAGCAGAGAGAGTGCGGATGTAACTAACATCACAGCTCTCAGAACATCCTGTAAGGAGAGAGCAGGAAGAGGGCAGGTTTAACACCAATCACAGCTCTCAGAACATCCTGTCAGGAGAGAGCAGGGAAAGGGCGGGTGTAACAACCATCACAGCTCTCAGAACATCCTGTCAGGAGAGAGCAGGGGGACAGCAGGTGTAACGACCATCACAGCTCTCAAAACATCCTGTCAGGAGATGGTAGGGAGAGGTCGGGTGTAACAACCGTCACAGCTCTCCGAACATCATGTCAGGAAAGCACCGGGAGAGGGCGGGTGTAGCAACCGTCAAAGCCCTCAGAACATTCTGTCAGGAGAGAGCAGGGAGAGGGTGGGCGTAACAACCATCACAGCTCTCAGTGCATCCTGTCAGGAGAAAGCAAGGAGAGGGCGGGTGTAACATCCATCACAGCTCCGAGAACATCCTGTCAGGAGAGGGCAGGGAGAAAGCGGGTGTAACATCCATCACAGCTCCCAGAACATCCTGTCAGGAAACAGCAGGGAGAGGGCGAGTGTAACAACCTTCATAGCTCTCAGAACATTCTGTCAGCAGAGGTTAGGGAGAGGTCGGGTGTAACAACCATCACAGCTCTAAGAACAACCTGTCAGGAGACAGCAGGGAGAGGGCGAGTGTAACAACCTTCATAGCTCTCAGAACATCCTGTCAGGAGACAGCAGGGAGAGGGCAGGTGTAACACCCATCACAGCTCTCAGAACATCCTGTCAGGAGAGAGCAGGGAGAGGGCGGGTGTAACAACCATCACAGCTCTCAGAACATCCTGTCAGAAGAGAGCAGGGGGAGGGCGGGTGTAACACCCATCACAGCTCTCAGAACATCCTGTCAGGAGAGAGCAGGGAGAGGGTGGGCGTAACAACCATCACAGCTCTCAGTGCATCCTGTCAGGAGAGAGCAAGGAGAGGGCGGGTGTAACACCCATCACAGCTCTCAGAACATCCTGTCAGGAGAGGTTAGGGAGAGGTCGGGTGTAACAACCATCACAGCTCTAAGAACAACCTGTCAGGAGACAGCAGGGAGAGGGCAAGTGTAACAACCTTCATAGCCCTCAGAACATCCTGTCAGGAGAGAGCAGGGAGAGGGCAGGTGTAACACCCCTCACAGCTCTCAGAACATCCTGTCAGGAGAGAGCAGGGAGAGGGAGGGTGTAACAACCATCACAGCTCTAAGAACAACCTGTCAGGAGACAGCAGGGAGAGGGCGAGTGTAACAACCTTCATAGCTCTCAGAACATCCTGTCTTGGAGAAAGCAGGGAGAGGGCAGGTGTAACACCCATCACAGCTCTCAGAACATCCTGTCAGGAGAGAGCAGGGAGAGGGCAGGTGTATCAACCATCGCAGCTCTCAGAACATCCTGTCATAAGAGAGCAAGGGAGAGGGCGGGTGTAACAACCATCACAGCTCTCAGAACATCCTGTCAGGAGAGGGTATGGAGAGGGCGGGTGTAACAACCGTCACAACTCTCAGAACATCCTGTCAGGAGAGAGCAGGAAGAGGGCGGGTGTAACAACTAGCACAGCTCTCAGAACATCCTGTCAGGAGAGGGTATGGAGAGGGCGGGTGTAACAACCGTCACAACTCTCAGAACATCCTGTCAGGAGAGAGCAGGAAGAGGGCGGGTGTAACAACTAGCACAGCTCTCAGAACATCCTGTCAGGAGAGAGCAGGGAGAGGGCGGGTGTAACATCCATACGTCTATGCGAATGTTGTGCTCCTCACTACCCAGTAATTTATCTTCTCCCCTGTAGAAAAATTCCCTCTTAACTCTAGAGATGTAGAACGTACCATGAGGTCACTTATTTCCCTCCATCCTCTCTGTTTTTCAGGGCACCAGTTTACGGACAAGTGGGCGGTTCTGACAGACCCCAGTGACATTAGGACGGGTGTGAAGGGCTACCTGAAATGTGACATCAGTGTGGCCGGCAAAGGGGACAGTGTGCAATCATCCCAGAAAATCAGCGATGCCGAAGAACAGATAGAGAAGTAAGATATCACACTATGAAGTCAATTTCATTATAGGTCTATACTTAAAGTGAAATTTCACTCCAAGCTGAAATGTCACTTTTAGCAAAGCCCCTCAAAAGGCCTGCATAATAGCCATAAAGATACACGATTCACTAAAGCTCATCTCCTGTCTTTAATAACAATTCTATGCTGTTTTTACTGTTATCACCATGGTGATAAAGCAGTAGCATTCACTAAGCAAACCTTAAAATAAGGATTCTGTCTTTAAAGAGAACCCGAGGTTTGGTTCTGACAATGCAATCCACATACAGAGGCTGGGTCTGCCTATACTGCCCAGCCTCTGTTGCTATTTCAATCCCCCTAAAGCCCCCCCTGCGCTCTGCGATCACCCATAAATCACAGCCGCGCTGCCGACACGCAGCGTGTCACAACGGGCTGTGTTTACCTCTGTACTGTCAGTCTGCCGCTCTGCCCCGCCTCCTGCATAGCTCCGGTCCCCGCCCGTGTCCCTTCCCTCCCCGCTGATTGGAGGGAAGGGACGCGGGCGGGACCGGATCTATGCAGGAGCTGGGGGAGCACGCAAAGTGACAGTACAGATGTAAACACAGCCCGCACAGCGCGGCTGTGATTTATGGGGGATTGCAGAGCGCAGGGGTAACTTAGGGGGGATTGAAATAGCAACAGTGGCTTGGCAGTATAGGCAGAACCAGCCTCTGTACGTGGATTGCATTGTCAGAACCCTACCTCAGGTTCTCTTTAAGTTAAGGAGTGATTTTGAAAGTTAACGTTTTAATCCTTAAAATAATGACAGAATGCTAAAGTTAAAGACCAGGGAGCCATACACAATTCATTTTTTCACCTGAGTTATCTCCTAGGAGATAGTTTTCATCTTCTCTGTAAACTAAATTTTCAGCATTTTATAATTGAAAAAGTACCCAAAAGTTGGTGAAAAAAGTACTATCAAATTTATTTTGAGTATTTTCCCAGCTTGCCGAAAACTTAAAAGGCATTTTATGACAAGTTGTAAAAATATCACCTAGGAGAAAACTCAATAGAAAAAATGAATTGCATATGGGCCAGGGACCCATATACAACTCCCCCGAGTTTTCTCTTAAGAGATCATTTTTCATCTTCTATTTAAAATAATTTTCAGCACTTTGCAACTGAAAAAGTACTAAAAAGTAGGTGAAAAAGTACTATCAAAATTATTTTGAGTATTTTCTTGCTTGCTGGTGGTTTAAAAAGCATTTTATTGACCATTTTGAAAATATCACCCAGGAGAAAACTAAAGAGAAAAAGTTAATTGCATATCGCCCAGGATGTTCATTCACAGAGAGGAATGCAAGTGTAAAGTGTGTAAGGAGTTATCACCTGGCCGGAGCCGTTGTTAAGTGGAGTGTTACTACAGACAGCATTGTAAATTTAAGCATTCTGAGTGATTTATTTTTTACTAGTTTATGTAGAAGGGGACTAGTTTATGTAGAAGGGTGAGAGAGACACCAAGCATGGTGGTAACAGTAGTTGAGAGACATTAAGCATGGTTGTACAGCGGTTGTAAAAAGAATCACCCTCATCAAGATATTAATTTTACTTGGTTTGCAACTTCATATAAACATATTTACGCAAATGTTTTTAAAACTATATTTACTTAGTACAACTTATAACAGCCAAGTGAACAATATAGTAGCATCAGTTCAGGAAAAGAACAGAGATAAATAAAGATCATCTTCTGAAAAATACTCGTAAATGTATTCAGGTGGAACTAATTATTTTATCCATTGCACACCAAACAAATTCACTTCCAGCTGTGATCACTTGTAATCATTTTGATTAGTTCAGCATAAAATAATAAAAAAAACAGCTATTCCTGGAGCACACCGGTGCTTGGTAGTGCAACTGAAGGCAAACGGTCAACTACAGTATGTGTAACAAGGCACTCTCAAAATATCTCTGGAATAAAAGCTGTGGATAGGCACAAGCATACAAAAAAATAAATCAAGGTTTGTTATTAGTAACTAACCGTTTCCACCCCCTGACCCATAGTTACGAAATAAAACACTTATAAAAAATGACATCATTTAAAATAAAATACATAAATAGTTAACTGAGGGACTCGTTTAATGTGTATGTCATGAGGGTATATTACTGCTATTTTTGCAAATAAAGGCTTCTAATTTTTGATATAGTATAAAGAAACGCAAAATTGAAAAAATACACCTTTATGTCCAAATAAAATATTATCAACACACATTGTACCAGGGAATTAATTTCAATGTTGTAATACTCAAGACAAATGGGCAAATAAAATGTGTGGGTTTTATCTACAATAGCACATTTAATGTTAGTGTTCAAAACAATATTAGGAGCATAGCAATGTTAATAACAAAACATGCTTCTGTGAATAAAGACATTCAGGCCCACATGCAATTCACTTTTTCACCTGACTTTCCTCCCAGGAGATAATTTTTAATCTTCGATTTTAAATAACTTTCCAGCACTTTTCAACAACAAAAAATATCAAAAAGTAGGTGAAAAAATTATATAAAATTATTTTGAGTATTTTCTTGCTGTCTGGGGCCTTAAAAGGCAGTTTTTTTTAACAAGTTTTAAAGTATCACCTAGCTGAAAACTCAGGAGAAAAAGGGAATTGCATATGGGCTACAGTATGCTCATAGCAGTAAGAGTTATCAATAAATGGAAACAAACATCATTAGGAGGGAAAGTAGGTGAACAGCTCTTAGACACAAGAGAACAGACAGTGTAAAGTTAAAGAGACTCTGTAACAAAATGTTGAGCCTTATTTCTTCTATCCTATAAGTTCCTATAGCTGTTGTAATGTGCTCTGTCTTACTGCAGCCTTTCCTAGTTGCACAGTGGCTGTGTTATTTCTGTTATATGATCTAATCTTCTCTCCTCTGTCAAGTCTTTGGGGCCGAGGCAGTCAGTCTGGAATGTGCTGTGCTGCTTGTGATTGGATAGAAGCTATACACACCCTCTCCAGGCCCCCTGCACACTCTGTATGACTCACACACTGAGCTACTTTCAGCCTATCACACTCTAATTAGCAGCCATGTCTTTTGTTTGTAAACACTGCATAAAAATGGCAATTACAAGCCAGGATTGCAGCAGGGAGTGGCAGAAACAGCACAGAGGGGCCCAGGAGAGCGTAATGAATAGAAAGGTATGCTTTTTATTGTAAGAATTTTACAGTACAGATTCTCTTTAAGGGAAAAAGCCTGTATACGAAAAGTACAATCAGTATAGAAACGTAAGGTAGAGTAGTATGGGAAAGAATAGGTTCCCAGCAATTATTTGGAGCTCACTTAACCAAAAAAAAAAAATTACAATGAGAGGGTGGACATGGCATAAAACACTCCAAGTACTAGTGGTAACCTATGTAGGCTATCTGATAACCATTAATCGTTCAAAACCTGAGATATTTACAAACCCTCTCTGTAGTCTACCCATGGCTGCCACACTTTCTCAAAGTGGTTCGGAGGAGTGTCACCTATTCTGGCGTTGGTGCGCTCATGAATCATTTGTATAGCAAATTTAATTTTAGAAATAATGATTTTTGTATTTTTTTCCCCTTATTATTCCCTTGAAGATGCATATAAAATAAAATAATTCTCAGCAAAAAGTACCCTCAAAGACAGCCTAGTTTGTCACACAAAAAAAAGTATATATGTAATTTTGTTGTTGATAAGTCGTGATAAAGTTATTGTCGAATAAAAGGGAGGAGTGCTGAAATGTGAAAATTGCTTTGGTTTTTAGAGCACGAGTATAATCTATTTTTACTCACCTGGGGATTCTTCCAGCCCCTATGGGGTATGTCAGTGCCTCTCTGCAGCTCCAGTCCTCCTCGGTGTCCCGCTGGCTGCCCCGCACAGAGAGGCGACCCAGAGCTGCGGCAAGGCACTGAAACGGATGATGGGGGCTGGAAGAAGACCAAGGTAAGTAAAAATAGATTGTACTCGTTCACCTCGAGAGTTCTTTAAAGTGGACCAGAGATGAGTACATGTACAAGTTTTATACATACCTGGGGCTTCCTCTAGCCCCATCATCATGGATCGCTCCCACACTGCCGTCCTCAGTCTGCTCCCTCTTCGGTAACCGGGTCCCGTAACTTGGACCAATGAGCATGTGCAGTGCGCTCCTCCGTCTCTCTCCATCTCTCTCAGACTGGCTGTGATTGGCTGAAGTTACAGGACCTGTTAACGAAGGGGGAGAAAACTGAGGACAGCGGCGTGGGAGCGATCCATGCCGATGGGGCTGGAGGAAGCCCCAGGTATGTATAAAACTTGTACATGTACTCATCTCTTGTTTACTTTAAGGGAAAAAATACTTGTTGTTGGGAAGTGGCTAGTAAATCTAGTTCGGTTTTGCAGGTACATTTCTGTTCTCCAATGGAGAGCAGAGCAGTGCAGAGATGCTATAGTAAATCAAGCCCTTTGTGTATAAATTAGGTTGATGCATAGCATCCTTTTTAATCTACAATTCCATAGTTCAGTATTAAATAAGATGATTAGTTACAACATGCATTCTGTACAGTATCTTCAAAGCTGATCGAAGTTTACACTGATATCCATTCTTTTCTTTGCTGCCTGGAGACAGCCACATCCGCACCATTCATTACATTTGCTATTTTAATGAGCCGAGCAGTAAATCGTTTTTTTCTAGGAATGCTCAACAGAATATATCCTGGTAATGAAGCAAAGGGGCTTGAAAATATCCATTATAAAATTGTATCGTTAGACACGTTCATCGACTTCCTGTCCTTTTATTCTCTAATAGGCGACATTTGAATAATTCGAATAAACTAAGCATAAATTTTGCTTGGAAATGATTCAAGTTTTGGACAGATGAAGCCAAATAACATAAACTATGACATAAATCATACAATAATGTCACAGCTGTAAATCAGTGATGAGCCTCTGCAGGGCCGTTTCTAGCCTTCTTGTCACGCCAGGCATGACGTCCTCCCCCCCCCCCCCCCCCCCCCCAAAAAAAAGGTATAAGAGAGGTGCCAAAGGGACAATAGGAAACAAAACTGCAAAATCAGTTAACCCTTTGCACACTCCCATGCAAATGCTTTCATACTACCTTGCTAACCTACCTATACTGGAGGCAACTATACTGGCTACCTATACTGGGGAAAAATATACTGGCTACCTATACTGGGGAAAAATATACTGGCTACCTATACTGGGGCCAACTATTCCAGGCTACCTATACTGGGGGCAACTATCCTGGGTACCTATACTGGGGGCAACTATACTGGCTGCCTATACAGGGGGCTGGGTCTTTTTTGGTTTCACTGCAGCTATGGCGCGCTGTGCAAATTGTCAGGTGCTGTGCGATCATTCCAAATGGGGGGGGGGGGGGAACATGCATCATAAGCTCTGCATATGATAACAATGGTCACAGGGAAATATGGAATGCAATGGATTAAACCCTGGTCATAAGGATTAGTTACTAGTAAAAACACATAATCTAGACTCATCGTCTCAAGTTCAGACATTTAAGTAAGGTGAGAGGAAGGTGCCAAAGTGGGTGTGGTAAATGAAAAAGCAAAATCATCAGTTAACCCCCTGCATACTCACATGCAATATCTTTTCTATAGTGTGGTGCCCAAAATGGTATCCCCTGCTCCAGATGTGGCCTCACAAATTATTTCTACAGTGGGAATAGCATACTAGCTAATTGTATTTCCCGCTTTATGCATCCCAGAATTTTATGTGCTTTAGCTACCACTGCTTGACATTGTATACAGTTACTTAACTTGTTATCAACCAGTACTTCCAAGTCCTTTAAAGGGGAACTGAAGAGAGAGGTATATGGAGGCTGCAGTGTTTATTTCCTTTCAATCAATACCAGTTGCCTGGAAGCCCTGCTGGTCTATTTCTCTGCAGTAGTATCTGAATAACACCAGAAACAAGCATGCAGCTAGTCTTGTCAGATCTGACTTTAAAGTCTGAAACACCTGATCTGCTGCATGCTTGTTCAGGGGCTATGGCTAATAGTATTAGAGGCAGAGGATCAGCAGGGCTGCCAGGCAACTGGTATTGCTTAACCTCCTGAGCGATAATCCCGAGCTGAGCTCGGGGTATGTCGCGCAGGAGGATTTCTCAGGCCCCGCTGGGCCGATTTGCATAATTTTTTTTTTGTTACACGCAGCTAGCACTTTGCTAGCTGCGTGTAACTTCCGATCGCCGCCGCTCGCCGCCGATCCGCCGCTACCCGCCGTTCCGTGCAGCCCCCCCCCTCCCCAACCCCTTGCGCAGCCTGGCCAATCAGTGCCAGGCAGCGCTGAGGGGTGGATCGGAACTCCCTATGACGTCACGACGTCCATGACGTCGGTGACGTCATCCCGCCCCGTCGCCATGGCGACCAGGGAAGCCCAGCAGGAAATCCCGTTCTGAACGGGATTTCCTGCTTACTCTGATCGCCGAAGGCGATCGGAGTGGGTGGGGGGATGCCGCTGCGCTGCGGCTATCATGTAGCGAGCCCTGGGCTCGCTACATGATTTAAAAAATAAAAAAAATTTAAAAATAGTGCTGCGCCACCTCTTGGGCGATATAATTGTATCGCCCAGAGGGTTAAAAGGAAATAAACATGGCAGCCTCCATATACCTCTCTCTTCAGTTCCCCTTTAAAAGGATTTTTTAAAAATTCAAAAAGATCTGAATTGCAAATTTTAATTCTGTTCAATGATTAATGCAAAAATAACTTTAAATGGGGGTCTCACTTAGACCGGATCAGCGGAGCTACACATTTTTCTGCTTACAAAACTTAACAATTACAGTAAATCAGCAGATGAACCCCAAAATAAGTGAATAAAAATAATTTGTCATTTTTTTTTGAGTGAAAACAATGTAAATTGTAACGTCTGTTTTGTGTCAGGAACTTGTTGATCCCCAAAGGTTTCCCGTCAGAGAGACCGTGGGCCAGGTTCTATGTGAGGATCTACAGGGCGGAGGGGCTGCCTAAGATGAACTCCAGTATTATGGCCAACGTCACCAAAGCCTTCATAGGGGACAGCAAGGACCTGGTGGACCCCTTTGTGGTGGTCATGTTTGCTGGACAGATGGTGAGCACACTGGATACTAGAGATTGTACTGTAATTAGTAAGGGTTTCGCAATGTGCATACAGTATATGATGGTCTGGGAAGTATCTGGTCTCTCTTTACCTAAATATCATGCAAATTGGATGCAGCTTGGAACTGGGCCAATCAAATGTTGATTTTGATTTGCCATATTTCTAGCTGCATTCAATTTGCATGGAAGCCAGCATTATTAGGATCTCAACAACATAGGAGAAAAGTAACTTATAGTCCATTTTACTCTGAAAGACGTGTACTTCTTATTTGTATGTATTTTAAATGTTACAATTTTTCAACTGGAGTGGTCCATTAACCTCCCTGGCGGTCTATTAAAACCGCCAGGGGGCAGCGCAGCACTTCAAATTTTTTTTTTTTAAATCATGTAGCTAGCCTAGCGCTAGCTACATTATAGCCGCTGTGCAGCGGCATCCCCCCACCCCCTCCGATCGCTTCAGGCGATCAGCGCAAACAGGAGATTCCGTTCAGAACGGGATTTCCTGTTTGGCTTCCCCCGTCGCCATGGCGACGACCGTCATCGACGTCATCTATGTCGTGACGTCATCGGGAGTCCCGATCCACCCCTCAGCGCTGCCAGGCTGCGCAAGGGGTCTGGGGCGGGGGCGGCGCGGCGGGTAGCAGCGAATCGGCTCGGAGCAGCGGCAATTGGTTTGTACACGCAGCTAGCAAAATGCTAGCTGCGTGTACCGAAAAAAAATTATGCTGAGATCGGGCTTACCGCCAGGGAGGTTAACCTCTTCTCTCCTTGTACTGCTTGGCACGTGACTGCAGAATGGCGGTAACTGTTTGTTCAGCAACGTTAACATGAGGCCCCCCCATCAAATCATGATGAGGCGTGTGTTGCTACTACAACAAGGGGATGGAAAACCTTGTAAAAATACATAAGTGCTTAGATAAAGGAGGTAAGTATGTGGAGAAATAGTATGAGAAGATAGTGTGTTGGAGGCCCAAAAATATTATTACAATTTATAGACTTATGCTAGGTACACTTAATGAGATGTTCTGTGTGACATTCACAGTGCACACGTTGCGTTGTGTGTAACGTGTAGCAATATTTAGAAAGTGCTGCATGCTGTGCGTTTAGCAATAAATTTGCTGCGTTATGTGTGTGGCACATGCTCATTTTTTTTTAAAATGTAACGCATGCGCCATTTTCGTTCCATCAGTATGCAATGAAAACGGCGCACCAAGAGACACATAGCGCAGTGCAAAATAACATCCAATTTTATAACCTACATGCGCTGCGTAAGGGGCACGTTGTGCGACTTTAACGTCGCATCAAACGCAACGTCCTACTGTGAAAGCGGCCTTACTGTCAGAGCTATTATTTACAACATGTTTGATTGTTTTTCCCAACGATTTCCAATGGATTTCCCATAGAAGTGAATAGAAAATCGATAATAAAACGATGGGAAATCAGATTGCACATGGTGGAAATAATCGATCTGATAGTAAATCTGCTAGAAGATCTCATCGTGTGTACCTAGCATTAGATACTAAAATACAATCAAATTCACAGTCATAATTGCACCTGCCTGGCTAGGAAGTAAAACAGTGCCTGATATATCTAAATAAAGTGTAGGGTGCATAATGTAGTAATAATCGTATGCATGAAAAAGATCATCCCAATGCAGTATAAACTAACAAAGCAGCACGGTGGCGTAGTGGTTAGCGCTCTCGCCTTGCAGCTCTGGGCCCCTGGTTTATTTCCCAGCCAGGGCACTATCTGCATCAGGGATGGTCGTAGTCAGCCAACTTCGCTACGCTGGAACTACGTGTAGTTTTACGCAATTACGCTTCGCCAAACTACGGTTTTGAAATCAAATACTTGCTTCGTATGCATTTCGTAGACTATGCGTTAAAATACGCAATTATGCGTAGTGCGAAGCATAGTGTATGCGGATGCTTATGCCCGCATGCAGAAAATTTTACGCATTAATTCCTTTGTAAATGCTTTTACGGGAACTCTTCTAGGCGTACATTCCCTTTCCAATGCGTAAATTTGTAAGCATACAACCGCATATGGAAAATTAGACACGAATAATGCATTCGTAGTTCACTATGCAATACACATGTTAACTACGCATAGTGGGCGTAAGCTACACGTAACAGTACATCGCTACGCATAAATTCGTAAGCGTAGTTTTGAGACCTCACCTACGAATTACGATGCGTAGCTGCGAACTACGATGCGTAAATTCGCACTGGCGTAGTTCTGCTCATCCCTGATCTGCATGGAGGTTGTATATTCTCCCGGTTTCTGTGTGGGTTTCCTCTGGGCACTGTAGTTTCCGCCCACATCCCGAAAAAAAAAGTTAATTGGCTTCCCCCTAAATTGGCCGTAGTCTATGCTGCATACATGATACATACATAGACATATGACTATGGTAGGGATTAGATTGTGAGCTCCTCTGAGGGACAGTTAAGTGACAAGACAATATACTCTGTACAACGCTGTCGAAGATGTTGGCACTATATATATATACTAAATAATAATAATAATACCATCAACAGTACATGTTTTTCAGGAAACCACAAACATGCACAGGTGAGGTAATTAGTGTCTCAGCAGAGCTAATTAACTGCCTCTGTGGATTTCTACAAAACATGCACTGCTGGTGGGCCTTGAGGACAGGGTTGGGGAACACTGCAAGTCTATATAACGCTGCAGAAGATGTCGGCACTATATAAATACTAAATAATAATAATAATGTTTCAAAATACCGGAGTATATGAATAACCGATAAAGTGCTAAAGAGCAAAGAATAATAGATTAGTGAGCTGTAGCTGAATCAGTACTCTGTGTAACGAGGGACAACACAATAAAGTGCTTACCGTACAAGGTGACCCATCTCCGAAGTGGGAGATTGGTGGCGGCACTCATGTGTTTTACTCTGATATGAGCTTTTCTCTGACATGTCGCTTCTTTGTCTGGATTGCCAGGGCAGGACCACAGCCCAGAAGAACACGGCAGAACCTGTGTGGCACGAGCAGGTCGTATTTAAGGAGATGTTTCCTCCTCTATGCCGGAGGGTGAAGATCCAGGTGTGGGATGAGGGAAGTATGAACGATGTGGCTCTGGCGACTCATTTCATAGACCTGAAGAAGATCTCTGATGAACAAGACGGGGACAAAGGTGGGTCTTCCATCTAGATTGATGTCAACAGTAAACACTGGTTCTCCCGTGTCCAAACTGGAGGAAACTAAGATAACTATGATCAAAAGTATCAATTGAGAGTACAATTGTAATGCTTCTTAAAAATCAAAGTAAACATCTAATAATTGCAGCACAAGGAGAGAATCCTGGCACCAGATGAGAGGTGACCGCTTCATTGCAGCCCCCCACCCAAACAGACACATGCAATAGATCAGTGGCCTGACAGTCGTTTCGTGAGCCTTGCTTGCTTCCTCAGAGACCACAAAGAAATGATCAGGTCTACCTAATCTCATTGCTTACTACAAAGCCTCTTATCTAGCCCAGAACTTTGGAATTGCTCTACTTCAGTCCCCCGATGGGTTTCTTTGAAAGCCCAAATCACACTTCCTCACAGAGTATCTGACTTAATGTGGTTACCAGATGATTCACCTTTGCTCAATACCCCTTTACATTCTCCCTTCATTAAATCAGCGCTTACAACCTGGTGCCAATGGAATAAAAAAGATAAGCATAACATAATAACCCTAGTATCCCCTTTAAGATGACCAACTCCGGCTGGGGAAAATGAAAGCAGGTGAGAATTTTTTATATCCACAATCTATTACAGAATGGTAAACTGCTCTCAAGGTGGGCTTACGTGAAAAACACTGCCTCGCTAACAAAGAATTGTTTTGTTACCTCCAAATAACACATTACATTACTACTACCACCACACCCTCAGGTAACTGGGAACTATCCCCTTTAGAATGCAAATTTACACTGAGTTCAGAAAGGCAAGGCCTCAACTCCTGCTTGTACTCCGTAACATGGTATGATTCCCTGTCTGCAACCACTCCTCCAATGAACAAATGGCATCCCAGTCTCGCCATTGAGTCTGTCAAACACTGGACGGATCACCATTGACAAGCACTGCACTGGCGCCTATCAAAACCAATGGCACTCTAGGCGGCTACCTGGAAGGCCTTTGGTTAAAAACAGCCCTGCATCCATATAGCAAAAGACATAACAACTCCCTCAATAAACCCCAAGAGGAGATCTTTGGGAGTGACAGGGATAGGTTGACCCAGTATCTTACTTAGGACATCCCCAACCCAAACCAAGATTGGGCTGTTTCTAGGACAGGACCAAAACATATGAATATAGGATCCAGCATCCTGGAGACATCTAGGGCAATGTCCATCTCTGTCAGGATATACAAAGACAAACACTTATATCGCGCTTTTCTCCTGGCGGACTCAAAGCGCCAGAGCTGCAGCCACTAGGACGTGCTCTATAGGCAGTAGCAGTGTTAGGGAGACTTGCCCAAGGTCTCCTACTGAATAGGTGGTGGCTTACTCTTGAACAGACAGAGCCGAGATTCAAACCCAGGTCTCCTGTGTCAGAGGCAGAGCCCTTAACCATTACACTGTCCAGCCACATACAGTATAGGATTGAGCTATTGAGGGGTAAAATACTCCCAAAACAAGAATTTCATCTGTTTAAGTCTGTCTTTAGCCAAAACAAGCACATGGTTATTATTGTTATGTATTGTAGTTGTATAGAGCCAACACATTACGCAGCGCTGCTGGATAATAGATAAAGTCACAGACAATGATAACAGGGGTGACTGATAACACAATACAGGTAATAAGAAGTAAGACACACAATGCCACTGGAGTAGGTCCAATAATAGTAATATTTCCAGTGAAAGTGCGCTCAATAGTGCAAATTTTCTCTCATATATATCTCAACCTTAATGCAAACAATACTCAAATATACGCACATATATCTTCCTTGTGTCACAACACCTATATGCCTTCCACCTGTAAAAAAGACCCTACGATAACACAAACCACTCCAAGGTGTCTCTACACCTCTACTTACAGTCCACCTGCAAGAGATGTATGTATATATAGTTCACCTGTGAAAAAAACACACACACATATACTGTTGTATATTGCATCGCTGTCCTTTGTCACCAAACATATAAGTGTACCAGTCTTAGATTTCCACGGACACTGCGCTCTCAATATATTTCACCAATCCTTCAATTCTCTGTGCCTTTATACTCCGGATGTGACCATAAAAAGGAAACATAAACAAACAAACATAGCGTGATTCTGTATATATCATATAGTTCCACCACGTGTGTTAAGAATTCTCATGTGGTCCCGCCACATACAGGTACGTATCACAGCTCCTCACCCTCTGTGCTTGCTGCCAACCCACAGACAGCTTCTACGCTTGGCAGTTATGCAACACAGTTTGATGGTGAAAACTACTATTTAGAATCACTGGCAATAAGCGTAGAAGCTGTCTGTGGGTTGGCAGCCAGCACAAAGGATGAGGAGCTGTGATACCTGTATGTGGCGGGACCACATGAGAATTCCTAACACACGCTATGTTTGTTTGTTTATGTTTCCTTTTTATGGTCACATCCGGAGTATAAAGACACAGAGAATTGAAGGATTGGTGAAATATATTGAGAGCGCAGTGTCCGTGGAAATCTAAGATAGGTCCAATAATACACTTTTCTGTGGTCACATTGCATGATCAAGTGTGATACCCAAGGAAGAAGGGCTCTGCCAAAAGCTTAAATTCCAGCAAGTTGGACTGACTAAATTCTTTACTGTAGGAAATAACAAATATTGCCACTCCATAATGGATCTTATTTTGCTCCCGGCTACTTCTAGATCCAGTGTGTAATCTTTCCTTTCAATCTCTGGACAGAGCAATAGTTTTGGCTCCGATCATCATCCTAAGAAGGAGATATATCCAGTCTAAAATCAATAAACATTGTATGTTTCCCCTCTTTTAATAAAAAGTTATGGTAAATCGCTGGGTCTTTTCTCTCCAACTTACCCCCAGACCCATTGTATGGTGCACAGCCCCGCCCCTTGCCAAAAATGCTGTGGCCTTTCTGTGGCACTCTCTATGTCGGATACCCAGAGCGCCGTGGCACTCGTCTGCATGGAGGAAGGCTACGTGCCGGAAGGCGGCGCACACCGGATTTAGTGGTGAGTTCAAGAGAAAAGACCCAGCAAGTCATTATAACTTTTTATGAGAAGGAGATATATACAATGTTAATTTTAGACTGGATAGTCTTTTTAACATGTACCTGAAACATGGGTGGGGAAAAATTCATACATACCTGTAGCTTTCTCCAGCCCTTCAAACCTTTGGCCCCCTGGGCCGCCTCGATCCTCTGCTAGGGTCCTCTGAAGTTCTCCATCTCCAGTCAGTTCATGCACAGTTTGGCTGCGCATTTGCACCATCGCGCTCCTGTCACCAGTATAACTGCGCAGTACGCTCCCAGCGATGGGAGCACGATGGTGGGTGCGCGCGTGTGGCCAAGCCTTGCATGTGCTGTATGCCTCGCCTGTAGAAATTTCAGAGGACCCTAGTGTCGGATTCGAGATGGGCCCGGGAAGACGGCAAGGGAGCCAAAGGTCTGAAGGAGGCTGGAAGAAGCCCAAGGTACTGTATGTATGAATTCTCCCTGAACTCAGTGTCAGGCATGACACAATGACAGAAACAATGTAGATTTCCCTGCAGAAGACTTCCAGGTAGCAAACACAGTGATATGTTGGTGTAACAAAATACTAATTCACGGTGACACTTTTCTTCTCCTTGGTAGGATTTCTCCCAACGTTTGGTCCAGCCTGGATAAACTTGTACGGGTCACCCCGAAACACCACTCTGATGGATGATCACCAAGAACTGAATGAAGGCCATGGGGAAGGAGTTTCCTTCAGAGGACGAATCTTGATAGAAATTGCAGTGGAGATTCTATCAGGAGGGGCGCATGAGTCTAAATTTTCTAAGATCATCAAAGACATAAAAATCCCATTGAAGGACTCCAAGCCTTCCAAGGGGAAAGAGAAGGGAGAGAAGGGCTCTGAGGAGGCCAAACCAGGTGCTGCTGCGGACAAGACTAACTCCATCCAGGTGGAAGTGGAGCCCTTTGATGTTCCTCCTGAGGTGATTCATGTGTATAATTGGCCTGTTGGGTGATAATGCTCAGTAAGGGCCCATCTCTACTAGAGCGAATCTGCATGCGATTCCCACCACACAAGTGGAAATGGGCCCTAACGTTACATTAAAAAAACATTGTTCCCCCCTTGTCTCTTATGGTATGGTCCAGCAGCCAATGAGGGCCCAACCAGAGCTGAGATGTCACCTTTGCTTTGAGATTAGCTTTACTTACGGTAATCGTACTGCAGAGGTGATAATGACTATGATATAAATTGTGTCTCTCTGTGTGTGTTTTAGATACATGAAGAAAAATTTGAAGATTTTCTCCTTTTCGGATCATTTTTCGAGGCCACCCTTATTGACAGGAAGACTGGGGAGAAACCCATAAGTTTTGAAGTCAGTGTTGGTAAGTCAGGGTGGGAGATGCTTCTAGTAAGGATGCTCATTCTGATTCCGCTGAATTGAAATTTCTGCATTTTTGATCAGAAAACAGAAATCCGATTTACCGCAGCTCAATAGTTTTAGCCCAATCACAGAACTCGAAAGCATTTGACCAATCAGAGAATGCAAAATTTTTCTGTGAAAGTCAAACTACTGCAATAATTTTAGACCAGTCACAAGACTCGGATACTACCGAGAAGGGATGCTTATTCGGATTCCGCGGAAATTCCATTTCCGAAATTCCGATCGGAAATGGCATTTCCGCATCGGAATGCGAAAATCGGTAATGCAAGTGCGGTAGGCGGATTTTCGCGGATTTCCTCTGGAAATCGTGGAAATTTCTGCCGACTTTAACATTGATTTTCTCAAAAACTGTAATGTATTTTTGAAAACTTTTTTGCATCTTGTTTACAAGATTCAGTTTATTAAACCCTGAAAATTTGGTGTTTCTAGGACTTACGGGGGCTTTGCTATTAATTAAACTAACTAACTAAAGTCGGCGGATTTTTACTGTAATGTAAAATGCAGAAAATCTGCAATATCCGATATGCGGTCATTTTAAGCCAATCAGAAGACGCAGAATGAATAAACCAATCAGAGAATGGGGATTTAGGCAAAAATTTCCACATTCTCTGATTGGTTTATTCATTCTGCATCTTCTGATTGGCTTAAAATGACCGCATATCGGATATTGCAGATTTTCTGCATTTTACATTACAGTAAAAATCCGCCGACTTTAGCGGTTAATAGCAAAGCCCCCGTAAGTCCTAGAAACACCAAATTTTCAGGGTTTATTAAACAGAATCTTGTGAACAAGATGCAAAAAAGTTTTCAAAAAGACCTTATAGTTTTTGAGAAAATCGATGTTAAAGTCGGGGGTAATTTCAGCGATTTCGAAATGTGTAGCGGAAAGCGGAATCGGTAGCAGTAGCGGTAATTGACAATGGCGGAATGCGGATTTACAGCGGAATAGGAAATTGGCATTTCGAACCACCCCTATTTCTGAGTCTTGTGATTGACCTAAAATTTTCCGTGGTGTTCCAATTACCCCACTAAAATTCTGCCTTTTCTAGTCCAATACGTCCAAGTCAACTGAGAAGTAGTTAGCCAATCAGAGAATGCAAAAAGAAGACAAAGACTTCTTGGAAATCAGAAAAACAAAATGGGAAACCGGCATTGCCGGAAATCGAACACACACAGCATGATCAGCATGACAGCCACGTAACCGCCATTTGGTGAAACAGGATGAAAATTCTTGCCTCCATACCGCCCTCCTTTAAAAAATCAATGAAGAAGACCTGAAAAAGTAGAAGCTGGCCAAGAGAATTAACATGACACATAGCTCCCCACTGTCCCTATTTTGAAGGGACAGTCTCTCTTTGGGGGCCCTGTCCCTCTGTCCCTCTTTATTCCTCATTTGTCCCTCTTTCAGGACTCATGTACAGATCTATGTAAATACATGTATTTTTCTTCTAAAAATGGATTTAATTATCTCTAAACTTTATTCTCATCCCTAAGGCCCTGTTCAGACTGTCCGCGTTTGCAAAATGCGTATAAATTTAAAGAAACGCGTTTGTATGCGTTTTCTATGCATTCAAATGCGTTTTCTATTGCGTTTTGCACACACACACGTCACACAGGAAACAGAAAAGAATTATGGGAAACGCAGAGGGAAACGTACGCTAAAAACGCAATAGTACGCGTTTTTGATATGCATCTATAGACCTTCATAGCATCCGTTTCTGTGCGTGATGCACAGAACTGCGTGCAGCAATGCGGATGAGAAACGTATGCGTCTCATACGCATACATGTGAACGAGGCTATTAGAAAACATCAGTAGCCGTTTCTATGCGCAAAGTGCCCGTATGCATTCTGTAAAAACGGCTAGGAACGCACATAGTCTGAACGGGGCCTTACACTAATATACAGTTATTTCTTATTTTCAAATGTTAATATGAAATAAATCACATCCCTCAAGTGGGATCACACCCATAGCATTACATTAGCAAGAGCTTTTCAAATCACAAAGCGCTCAGAAAAAGCTCTTGTAGTGTGAACCAGCACCAAGGCCTTATTCCCACTACGATTTTGCCACAGCATGCATTTTACTGCTCGCGACAACACTCATTTCTTAATGTAAATCACAAAACTCTGGTTTTTGATAAATTGCAAATGTCCAGGAACATGCATTTTTGATTGTGTGTAGAGTGCCATTCAGTATAACATTTGCATAGTAAGCGTATGGGAAAAATGTGTTTTCCTTAAAGTAATTCTTAACCATTTACCGCCATCCTAACGTATTAAAACGTCATGCTTACCGCTATTAACAGCAACATGACGTTTTAATACGTCGCGCATTCCCGCCGCTGCTACCGCCGTGTGTCCGCCGCTACCGCCGCCATTACCGTCGGGATCCCGTGCTGGGCGATTGGGGAAGAGGACCGAACAGTCCTCTACCCAATCGCAGTGAATGGACGTGACCGCGAACAGCGGCTACGTCCATTCACATAAACAGGAAATGTAACAGTTTAATAAAGTGTATTAAAAAAAAAAAAAAAAAAAAAAAAGTGAACACGTCCTGAGTGTTCACTAGCGCCATCTTGTGGCCAAAAAGTATATTACACCTACAAAATACATACATTTTCAAGTATATACACATCATTAATAAAATTACACTTCCAACCCTCCCCCCCCCCCCCCCCCCCCAAAAAAAAAACACTTGTAAAAAAAAAAAATCAGCTTAAAAAAAATAAATAAATAGTTGCCTTAGGGACTCAGCTTTTTTTATTCTATATTTTATGGGGGAAAATTAATTTTAATTTATTACATAAGGGCTTGTAATTATGGCCAGAACAAACAGAAAAATAACCACTTATATTTCAAATAATATACTGTCGCCATACATTGTGGTAGGGACATAATCTAAACGGTTTAATTATCGGGACCACTGGGCAAATAAAACGTGTTTGTTTTATCCACAGGAGAATGTTTAATTTTAAAACTATAAAGGCTGAACACTGAGAAATAATGATTTTTTTTCTTTTTTTTCTGTTTTTCTCATTAAAATGCATTTAGAATAAAAAAATTCTTAGCAAAATGTACTATCCACAGAAAGCCTAATTGGTGGCGAAAAAAACGAGGTATAGATCATTTTCTTGTGATAAGTAGTAATAAAGTTATTAGGGAATAAAAGGGAGGAGCGCTGACAACTGAAAATTGCTCTGGTCCGTTAGGATAAAAACCCTTGGGGGTGAACTGGTTAAGTAAAAATAAACCGATGATATGAACAACTGTATCTATCCTCCAACTCCTAAAATGACTATTACATATTGTAAAGTTTATGTTAAAAAAAAATCAAAAAAAGTCAATTTATTGTTTCTTTTTCTCAGTTCAATGACAGTCTGTCTGTCTCAGAGAGCTAAAATATATGAACTATTGACCCTTTTTTTATCTATCCCCTGCTCTCAGAAGCTCAGTTCTCTGCCAGGAAGTTCAGGTTTAACTCGATGGACGTATGTCTTTTTTCAACCCAAATAACTATGTAACTATGAAAGTGTTTTAAGGCTGTAAGTCCTTATCAGTGAGAGACATTATAGACTGGGTCCTTGACTAGAGAGAAACTGTCAGTTGCATAGCTGAATATTAACTCTTTCAGGCATAGAACGAAGAAAAGTAACACAGCCTAGTTATTTGTATGCTGGCAACTCTGCACACACATGTCTATTTCATCATTTTACAAGTCACACAAGGTTCCCTTTAAGGTGCATTTCGTGTTTTGCAGTTGGAACCATGCTGAGCTATCATGGCATAGCTCAGTATTGTCGTCATGGTAACTGCTGGATACTCTTCACTTACTTACAGGTAATTTTGGGAATGTTCTGGATGGGGTGTCATCGCATGGCAAGAAGAAAGCAGCAGACGCTGAAGACCCAGAGAGCGCCCCCTTGCTGCACGCTGAGGAAGGGGACGGGGCTCATGACATCTCCATGGCCTTCAAATCAGTGACCTCACCAGAGAAACCGCTTATAACTGAGGGGAATAGGTAATAATGGCTGTATATACGGCAACATCAAGAGCACAAGTACCAAACGGCAACAACTGTATGAAGCCAATTATTTATTGGCAAGATTCGTTTGGTTGCTGCTGCTTGGCATTAATATAGTAAATTCCAGCACCCAGGGGCGTAAGTATGGGGGAGCAGTCCCTGCAACTGCAGGGGGGCCCAGAGGTGTGGGGGGCCCCAAATACTAACAATCCCTTTCTCTGGTACTCAAGATCAGGTGTTTTGGGACGACACTTGTTATGGGTGTGAAGATTCCGATTGCCGCACTTGTTTTATGAGCCTTGTAAGATGGGCCCCAGGCTGTGAAGGGCACCAAGAAGAGGCAAAAAAAGGGTCGTGAAAATAAGGGGCTCATCAAAATTTTGATGGAGGGCCCCATGATTTGTAGTTATGCCCCTGGCTATAAGAGTGATTTTGGTCATATTATATAGCCAAAGTGCCTTTGTCCCTCTGTGTTTGGATTCAGTATGTGAGATAAGTATTGCATAGAGTTATTAGTTAGGGAATTGCTTAATTAAGAGGGATAGTTTTGGAGACAAGGTAGGGCTAGGTTAGCTGTTGATGTCAGTGTCAGAAGGACCATGTTAGCTAGCCGTCAGAATGTGGTTACCATTAGGAGGAAGGTCTGGGTTAGGCGTCATAAACATGCGAACACCTGAGAGGAGGTTAGGGTCAGTCATTAGAAAGGATTGCGAGTGCATTAACCTGGGGGGGGGGGGGGGCAGCTAGGGTGAGCCTTAAGGCTTGTACACACGTCTGACTGAAGCCAAAGACGGGTCAGTCGGCACCTCCCGCTGGGTGGGTTTTCAGCAGACTGTACAGTGTGTGTACAGTCTGTCGGCGGGCGGATCGTTCAGAAACAGCCTTATCAGTTTGCCGACAGACTGTACACACGCTGTACTGTCTGCTGAAAACCCGCCCAGCGGGAGGTGCCGACGGACCCGTCGTTGGCTTCAGTCAGACGTGTGTACGAGCCTTAACAGAGAAGCCGTGACCAAGAACTTCAGCCCGATCAGTATTTGATACCCCCTTTATCATGAGAAATCTTTTCTTTTTCACAAACGGATCATCAGGGGGCTCTGTATGGCTGATACTGTGGTGAAACCCCTCCCACAGTGTAAACAGTTTCCTGTCTGTGAACCTCATTGCATTGTGGGAAATAGCTGTCTACAGCTGTTTCCAACTGCCCAAAAAAGCAAGCAACATCTCATTCCACCTGCCAGCAGTAAAAATGTCACCATGTGATAAATGTCAGAATGTAAATCAGGGAGAGGAAAGATTTTACAATGGGCAAGCACTGACTAAATCATTTATACATAATTATTGTAAACATTAAGCACTTTTTTATTACATTATTTTCACTGGAGTTCCTCTTTAAGGCGAACCTCCAGACTAACAATCTACCAAGCAGCACTGAAAAGGCTTGGTGTTTCTTCAACAGTTTCACAGTGTCAAAACTTTGTTTTTCTTACCCAAGCCTCATTTTTAGCTGCCCAGAGGAAAACTGCCCGAGCATTTTTCCCCTGATGCTGTGCAAAGCATGATGGGATTTCTGATGTTGTTGTTCTCGTTCTGCTGTTTTGGTGCAAATGTTTTTTTTTTTAAATTTAATTTTGAATTTGAGATTTGAAGCTTAGCGCAGGCAGCTGGGAGGGGGGTGCTTTAGGACACAGGACCGTTGGAACTGTGTCTCATGCTCCCTGTCACCTCCTTTCAACCAAGAAGATGGCTGCCCCCATGAAATCACAAACATTTGCCTGTTCTTTTTTAAAAACAGGGTGGGCAAGAGGTTATATTACTTATCTATTTTAATTAACATAACTAATGTAACTTAATGACAGACAGTATGCTTGTTTAGGCTGAAGTTCCTCTTTAAAGAGACTCTGAAGAGAGTCTCAATTCTCTTTTCTAACCTGTATTAATGTTAAGCCACATAAGCACAGCCAAACCGCTGCTACCCCGCGGCAAAACCCTCGGGTTAATTCTCCCCAAATCCCCCCAGCAAAATACACGACTTTCTTGGTCATGGATTTTGCTCTTCCTGGAGGCAGAGCTATGAGCTGCAGCTCTGCCTCCATGTGCGTCAATCTGCCGGCGGATCTCCGCCTCTCCCCAGCCCCTCTCTGTGAAGGCAGATGAGAGGGGCGGGGAGAGGCGGCGATCAGCGGGGATTGACGCGCTTGAGGCAGAGCTATGACTGTAGCTCCGCCTCAAGCAGGAAGCGCTCCCCCGACACAGGAGAGGGGATTTGGGGGGTATTAACCCCTCGTTTTGCCGCAGGAAAGCGGCGGTTTGGCTGTGCTTATGGGGCTTAACATTAATATAGGTTAAAAAAGAGAATTGAGACTCCCTTCAGAGTCTCTTTAAAGAGACTCCGTAACAAAAATTACATCCTGTTTTTTATCATCCTACAAGTTCCAAAAGCTATTCTAATGTGTTCTAGCTTACTGCAGCACTTTCTACTATCACTGTCTCTGTAATAAATCAACTTATCTATCTCTTGTCAGACTTGTCAGCCTGTGTCTGGAAGGCTGCCAAGTTCTTCAGTGTTGTGGTTCTGCTATGAACTTCCCCTTCCAGGCCCCTCTATGCACACTGCCTGTGTATTATTTAGATTAGAGCAGCTTCTCTCTTATCTTTTACAAGCTGGATAAATCGTCCTCTGAGCTGGCTGGGCTTTCACATACTGAAGAATTACAGACAAGGGCAAAGCTGTTTGCAGGAAGAAACGAGCAGCCTGAAACTTCAGTGCATGAGAGATGCAGGGGGAAAGAAACACACAAATGATCTCTTGAGATTCAAAAGGAATGCTGTATACAGCCTGCTTGTGTATGGATGTATTTTCTATGTGTGGACATACTGTACATCAACCTACTTCCTGTTTTGGTGGCCATTTTGTTTGTTTATAAACAAACTTTTTAAAACTGTTTTTAACCACTTTTAATGCGGCGAGGAGCGGCAAATTGTGTCAGAGGGTAATAGGAGATGTCCCCTAACGCACTGGTATGTTTACTTTTGTGCGATTTTAACAATACAGATTCAAGGTGATTTTAGGCATCAGGAAGGGATTAAGATTCGGGGAAAGGAAGGGTCTGGCTTCAGGAAGTAAGGCAAGTAATTTAGGAGCTGTGCGGTGCATGGTAATTTGGGCGCTGCCGTAGGCAGCAACCTCAATTATGGCTACAGTGGTGCTCAACGGACATACCCGAAGCCCAAAGTTACATAACAAAGAGACAGGAAGTGTTAGGTGTAATATTAAGTAGGTCTAGTTTTAGGGGTAACTAGGGGGAGTATTAGTATTAGGCGGAGGTAAAAGCCTTAGTAGAATATCAGCAATATTACTGATATTCCACTAGCAGCTTCATCTGGCGCCAAAAATTACTCAGCGTCTTTTTTCATGTATGCTCAGGAAGGGGTTAAAGTGGTCTGAAAGCCAGCATTTCTACTTTGCTCTAAAACATTCCTCACAGCTTGAAAGCTACTATCCCAGAATTTTTTTAAGCAGAACATCACTGAAATGGTTAAACAAAAGCACTTTGTCCTGCTATTCAACTTCAATCCACATCCAAACTGTAGATAACAGTATCTTTGTTTACATTCTAATGTTGATACATGTGTGTAAACAGTGTCACAGTGTAACAAGTGAAAAGGAGCTCTTGGTGAAGCTCTCTGTGCTTCAAGCACACAAACAGTTAAGAAAAGCTCATTAGAAGATGTTAATATATAATAAAAAGCAGTTTGAATAAAATGCAATGGCAGCTTTCAGGGCACGATAAACTACAGTTTGGAAACTTGTAATTTGTAAACAGACAATATTACTTATGCACAAAAGCAAATATGATAACTGTATGAGTAATAAATAGTAGGAAAACACATTTTTATTGAATGTTATGTCGGAGTTTCAGACCACTTTAACATTAGAAGATGTTAAGATTAGGCACCAGGAAGGGGTGTAATAAAAAATTGCTTCATTTTTACAATAATTATGTATAAATGATTTAGTCAGTGTTTGCCCATTGTAAAATCTTTTAAATCCCTGTTTTATATTCTGACATTTATTACATGGTGACATTTTAACCGCTGGCAAGTGATGTAGCTGCTGCTTGCTGTTTTGGCAGTTGGAAACAGCTGTAAACAGCTATTTCCCACAATGCAGCAAGGTTCATAGACAGGAAACTGCCAAGAGTACGTACTCAGAATTTCTTTGTGGGAGGGGTTTCACCACAATATCAGTCATACAGCGCCCCCTGATGGTCTGTTTGTGAAAAGGAATAGATTTCTCATGTAAAAGGGGGTATCAGCTACTGATTGGGATAAAGTTCAATTCTTGGTCGGAGTTTCTCTTTAAAGGGAACCTTAACTGAGAGGGATATAGATATTTCCTTTTAAACAATACCAGTTGCCTACCACTCCTGATCTCTTTTGCTGCAGTAGTGGCTAAATCGCAGACCTGAAACAAGCATGAAGCTAATCCAGTCTGACTTCAGTCAGAGCACCTGATCTGCATGCTTGTTCAGGGGCTATGGCTAAAAGTATTAGAGACACAGGATCAGCAGGGGAGTCAGGCAACTGGTATTATTTTTAAAGGAAAAATCCATATCCTTCTCAGTTTAGGTTCCCTTTAAGGCACGTACCCACTACACTACTTTTCAGACAACTTTTCCAGCGACTGTCTTTTTGTATGTGACGAGCGATCGTTTCTGAGATTTTGTGATGTGGGTACATTTGCGCCATTCCATGAATGATGTTTGCGATGGGTCTACTCCCGTGCAAAAAACAGCGGTCGCTTGAACTCTTGTTCGCGCCTGTCATGTGACGAGGAGGAGGATGGATCGAAGAACGCTCGGTCGTCAGGTCTCATTGCTCTGGGTTCTAATCTCAGATCTATCTTCTGGTTAGTATGTAGATTTAGCCAAGCAATGGGAAGAAGCAATAATCAAAACCTTCAAAACTGATCCTCCCCCTTCATAGAACAGAATGGGTTGTACAAAAAATGGTCTGGGGCCACCAATATCCATCCGGTAACAGCCCCAGTTATCAGCGTCTCACCAGTCTGTGTCTTGTCCTGCAGGAATTACCACTACTTACAGTTCTATGAAAAGAAGCCCTGCATCTACGTGAAAAGTACCTGGGGCGATCAGACGTTCCGGCTGTACACCTCCAACGTGCTCCAGAAAATGGCCGACCACCTAGTAAGTACATCTGGCAGGATGAGGGAGTTCTTCACCTAAATACTTTGTACTAGAAGGCAGGGCCTGGCCGAGGCAGAGACGAGAGAGGCTCCAGCCTCAGGGCGCAGTGTAGGAGGGGGCGCACAACTCACTCAGCTATCATACCCCTATTGTGTTTGAAGCAGAGAGAAATAAGAAAAGGGGATACATGGCAGTGACTGCAAGCCAGATAACTAGAGATTAAGGTGTTGGGGGCCCTGGGGCACCTCTTAGTCTAATAACAATCTGTATGACAGCTGGGGTGGGAGGGTTTAGGGGGGTGCACTTTGGTGTCTCAGCCTTGGGTGCTGGAGGACCTTGTCTCGGCTCTGCTAGAAGTTGTACTGTTTAATACAAAGAGGTGCTGGTTCTCAGAAAACTGCAAAAAGGAGGAGATGGGTTAGGCTGGTCCGCTATTCAAATTGTTACTTTTTTCACTTTTGTAAGTAAACTGATATTTATATAGATAAACACTCCCACACACGGGGTTACTTATGTTGCTGGGGTGGGAAAAGATACACTTACTTCCTTAGGTAACTAATTAGCTTCATATACAAATGGAAGGATATTTGCCGTAACAAGAAACATACCATAACAAGAACCAAGCGCTGTAATAACAGCGCAGGAGATTTGGGGAGTAGCCGGAGCCACCATAGGCCGTAATAGGAATTACGGGTATAGCGGAGCACAGTAACTACGGCACCATCAGAAGACGGATCTGAAGTTGCTTTTAAAACACTGTAATTCATCTTCCAGCATCAGCTGGAAGCCGAATCACATCATTCCCCACCATCCACGTGGACCTGGAGGGGGAATAGTAATTAATGCAGCCGGGAACTTGTGCAGCAGCAGGATAAGCCATATACCGGCTGTATCCTGCGCCCAAGTCTCCTGGCGGCTAGTTCATATGTATGCAACAAGAACACAGTTGGTGGGAGAACACCAACATTCTTTACAGTGAGAGTGATTAAGATGTGGAATGCATTGCCACAGGAAGTGGTTATGGCAAATTCTATATCTGCATGTAAAGGGGGCTTAGATGCTTTCCTTGCATTGAAAGACATCCATGGCTACAATTACTAGGTAATGCCTAATGATGTTGATCCAGGGATTATATCTGATTGCCATCTGGAGTCGGGAAGGAATTTTTCCCTTCTGACGATAATTGGACCATGCCTTGTGGGGTTTTTTCGCCATCCTCTGGATCAACAGGGATATGTGAGGGAGCAGGCTGGTGTTGTACTTTGTTCTCTGGTTGAACTCGATGGACGTATGTCTTTTTTCAACCCAAATAACTATATAAGTATTATGTAACCTACAAGACTTGAGTTAATCCACCACTTTTAAGAATTAATTTTTGTCCTTTTTTAAACAATTCTAGCAGAGTGTTTTTGCATGAATATTTTTGAACTGAAAAGAATCCCTCTTTCTCATTTCAATAAATCAGGCCCAGTTTTCTCCTCTGTGATATTTACACATCTTATCAATAAAATGCCTTTTAAAGAGGAACTTTAAACAAAGATTGAACTTTATCCCAATCAGTAGCTGATACCCCCTTTTCCATGAGAAATCTTTTCCTTTTCACAAACAGATCATCAGGGGGTCTGTATGGCTGATTTGTGGTTAAACCCCTCCCACAGTGTGAGGTCATGACCATGGTCCTACCAGTTTCCTTTCTGTGAACCTCGTTGCATTGTGGGAAATAACATCTTTTTCCAATTGCAAAGCAAGCAGTTATCTCCCTCTGTGCATAAAACGCTCAGTAACAAACATTCTGTACAGATTGCCTGGCAGAACTAAAGACCAGTGATACATTTTAGAATGTAAATTAGGGAGAGGGAAGATTTTACAATGGGCACACACTGACTACAGTCCTGGCCAAAAGTTTTGAGACTATCAAAAATATTGGAAATTAGAAAAGTTGGTGATTAAGTTTTTATAATAGCAATTTGCATATACTCCAGAATGTTACGAAGAGTGTTCAGATGAATTGCATAGTCCTTCTTTGCCATGGAAATTAACTGAATCGCACAAAAAAACTTTCCACTGCATTTCATTGCTATCATTAAAGGACCTGCTGAGATGATTTCAGTAATCGTCTTGTTAACTCAGGTGATAATATTGCCGAGCACAAGGGTGGAGATCATTATGTCAGGCTGATTGGGTTAGAATGGCAGACTTGACATGTTAAAAGGAGGGTGACGCTTGAAATCATTGATCTTCCATTGTTAACCATGGCGACCAGCAAAGAAACGCATGCAGCCATCATTGCGTTGCATACAAACGGCAGGGTGGACAAACAAAAACCAACTAATTCTGAGAAACCCAAAAAGAACTGATTATGAAAGAATGGGTTGCTATCAGTCAGGATTTGGCCCAGAAGTTGATTGAGAGCATGCCCAGTCGAGTTGCAGAGATCCTGAAAAAGAAGGGCCAACACTGCAAATACTGACTCTTTGCATAAATCTCATGTCATCTATATATATAAAATCGTGTGTGTGTGTGTGTGTGTGTGTGTGTGTGTGTGTGTGTGTGTGTGTGTGTGTGTGTGTGTGTGTGTGTGTGTGTGTGTGTGTGTGTGTGTGTGTGTGTGTGTGTGTGTGTGTGTGTGTGTGTGTGTGTGTGTGTGTGTGTGTGTGTGTGTGTGTGTGTGTGTGCCGCGATCACGCGAAAACGGCATGACCGATTTGAACGAAACTTGGTACACAGATCCCTTACTACCTGGGATGATATGTTCTGGGGGTCTCGCGTCCCCCCTGCACACGTGGGCGGAGTTACAAACAGCGAATCAGATTTCACCCATTCAAGTCAATGGAAAAAGTGTAAAAGGCTGCCATTCTGCCAGTAATCAAGCCAGAGTCCCCACACTTGGCACAGTTGGTCACTTGGTGATCGAGGTTACAAATCCAGGAAAAGTGGGCGGAGCATAAAACAGCCAATCAAATTGCAGCTATTCATTTTAAATGGGAAAATGTAAACTGCAGCCATTCTTAGACTGTTAATCGCAGGGTTCTCAAACTTGCCACACTTGGTCACTGGGTAAATGCGATTAAGATTCAAGAAAGTGGGTGGAGCCTAAAAAGCCAATCAAAATTCACCTATTGATTTTCAAGGGGAATATTTAAACTGCTGCCATTCTTACACTGTTAATGGCAGAGGCTTCAAACTTCCTACAGTGTGTCTTTGGGTAACTGGGGTCCAAATTCACTAAAGGGGCGGGGCCACAAACAGCCAATCAGATTTCCTTGGTGGATAAACTGCTTCCATTCACACATTTTTGATGCCAGGAACCTGAAAGCTCACAAACTTGGTCATTGAGTGACTGTGCGTCCAGGTTACAAAAAGTGGGCGGAGCCAAAAACAAATTTCACTGGGAAAATATAAACTGTAGGCATTCTTACACTGTTAATGGCAGGGTTCTCAAACTTTGCACAGTTGGTCACTGGGTGAATGAGATTAAGAATTTGGAAGGTAGGTGGAGCCTACAACAGCCAATAAAAATTCACCTTTCGATTTTCAAAGGGAATATTTAAGCTGCTACCATTCTTATACTGTTAATAGCAGATGCCTCAAACCTGGTACAGTCGGTCACTGGGTGATTAGGGTTCAAATTCAGAAAGGGGGCGGAGCCACAAACAGCCAATCAGATTTGTTTATTTTTCAATGGGAATATACAAAGTATTGATACCAAGGACCCCAAAGCTGATAAACTTGATAGTGACTGTATGTCAAGGTTAGAAAAATTGTGCGGCGCCAACAACTTAATTTTTTACATGGCAGGGTTCCCAAACTTGACACAATTGGCCACTGGGTGACTGGGATTAATATTCAGAAATGTGGGTGGAGCCTAAAAACAGCCAATCAAAATGTATCTATTGATTTTCAAGGGGGAACATTTACATTACATTTTACTCCGTCTAATCTGGGCTGCGTGTGTGTTCCAATACACCAAGCGTCACATGCTAATCATGTGACGCTTGGTGTAATGGAGCGCACACGCAGCCCAGATTAGACGGAGAGGACAGCGTGCTTCTGAGCCGAAAGCTATGCGCCGGCCAGAAGTGAAGAGGGAAGAAATATGTTCAGGTCAAGGGTCAAGCAAGTCGCCGGGACACCGGCATGAATAGTGCACGAACAGCGGCAGACGGAGGGGGCAGGAGGAGGTCACAGTATGTACTTTTGACCCCCCACACACTGGAGTTATCTGTTTATTCAGCTGTGGTATCCTTTAATGGCAGAGGTCTCAAACCTGATACAGTCAGTTATTGGGTGACTGGGGTCCAAATTCACTAAAGTGGGTGGAGCCACAAACAGCCAATCAGATTTTTTAAATTGATTTCAGCCATTCTGTTATTGGCAGGGTTCTCAAACTTGACACAGTTTGCCACTGGGTGACTGGGACTAATATTCAGGAAAGTGGGTGTAGCCTACAACAGCCAATCAAAATTCACCTTTTGATTTTCAAGGGGAATAATTACATTGCTGCTATTCATACACTCTTAATGGCAGAGGCCTCAAATCTGGTACAGTCAGTCACTGGGAGACTGGGGTTTAAATTCTGAAAAGGGAGTGGGCCAAAAACAGCCAATCAGATTTGTTTAATTTCAATGGTAACATGCAACTTATTGATGCCAAAGACCACAAAGCTCATAAACTTGGTCAGTGAGTGACTGTATGTCAAGGTTAGTGGGCAGAGCCAAAAACAACTTTTTACATGGCAAAATATAAATTGCAGCGATTCTTACACTGTTAATGGCAGGGATCTCAAACTTAACACAGTTGGTCACTGGGGGACAAAAATTAATATATGGAAAAGTAGGTGGAGCCTACAAGAGCCAATCAAAATTCACCTATTGATTTTCAAGGGGAATATTGAAACTGCTGTCATTCTTGCACTGTTAATGGCAGAGGCCTCAAACCTGCTACAGTCGATCATCAAGTGACTGTGGTTCAAATTCACTAAAGGGGTGGAGCCACAAAAATCCAATCAGATCTGCTTTTTTTTGGAGAAACTGCTTCCATTCACACAATTTTGATGCCTGGAACCCAAAAGCTCACAAACTTGGTCGACTGTGTGTCAAGGTTACAAAAAGTAGGTGGAGTCAAAAACAGATTTTCTGGGAAATTGTAAACTGCAGCCCTTCTTACACTGTTAATGGCAGGGTTCTCAAACTTTGCACAATTGGTTACTGGGTGACTCGGATTAATATTCATAACAGTGGGTAGAGCCTAAAAAAGCCAATCAAAATCACCTGTTGATTTTCAAGGGGAATATTAAAATTGCTGCCATTCTTGCACTGTTAACGGCACAAGCCTCAAACCTGGTACAGTTAGTCATTGGGGTTCAAATTCAGAAAAGGGGACAGAGCCACAAACATTTTCATTTCTTGGAAAATACAAATTATTGATGCCAAGGACCCCAAAGCTCAGAAACTTGGTCATTGAGTGACTGTATGTCCAGGTGACAAAAAGAAGGCAGAGCCAAAACCAAATTTCACTGGGAAAATGTAGACTGAAGGCCTTCTTACACTGTTAATGGCAGGGTTCCCAAACGTTGCCCAGATGGTCACTGGGTGACTGAGATTAATATTCAGGGAAGTGGGTGGAGCATATCATAGCCAATCAAAATTCACCTGTCGATTTTCAAGGGGAATATTTAAATTGCTGCGATTTTTACACTGGTAATAGCAGATGCCTCAAACCTGCTACAGTTGGTCATTGGGTGACTGGGGTTCAAATGCTGGAGAGGGGCAGAGCCACAAACAGCCAATCTGATTTGTTTAATTTCTATGGGAATATACAAATTATTGATGCTAAAGACCCCAAAGCTCACAAACTTGGTCATTGAGTGTTTGTGCGTTAGGGTTAGAAGAAGTGGGCGGAAGCAACACCTGTCAAATACATACCCGGGCAATGCCGGGTCATCAGTGGGTGGAGACAAATACAAATTTCACTGGGAAAATGTAAACTGCAGCCATTCTTACACTGTTAATTGGAGGGTTCTTAAACTTTGCACAGTTACTCACTCAGTGAATGGGATTAATATTCAGAAAAGTGGGTGGAGCCTACAATAGTGTATAAAGCTTCACCTATTGCTTTTCAAGTGGAATATTTAATTGCTACCATTCTTGCACTGCTAATGGCAGAGGCCTCAAACCTGGTACAGTTGGTCATTGGGTGACTGGGGTTCAAATTCAGAAAAGGGGGTGGAGCCACAAACAACCCATCAGATTTTTTCATTTCAATACAAATTATTGATGCCAAAGACCACAAAGCTCACAAACTTGGTCATTGATTAATTGTTAGGGTTAGAAAAAGTGGGTGGAGCCGACACCAGCCAAATATATTCCCGGGCAACGCCGGGCAATCAGCTAGTTGTCAATAAAAGCCTTTGAAACGTATGGAGTGCTTATAATTATATTTCAGTACATCACATAAACAACTGAAACAAAAATCTAAAAGCAGTTTAGCAGCAAACTTTGTGAAAACTAATATTTTTGACAGTCTCAAAGCTTTTGGCCAGGACTGAAAATAATCTATAAATTAAAGCAGAATATAACCCTGCATTTCAACTTTGCTCTAAAACATTATTTACAGCATGTTATATGCAACCAGCATTTTTTTTACTAGACCAGCATTGGAAGGGTTACACACAGAGCTTTAAAGTTCCGTGGATAGAAATGCAGACGCATCCAAAGTTTAGATAGATACATTTAAGTAAACACAATGTAACAAGTTACACACTCTCTGGCTGTCCTCCAGCTCCTGCACAGTCAGAGAGTGTGTGTCACATTCCACACTTGTTACATTGTGTTTACTTAAATGTATCTTATCTAAACTTCGGATGCGTCTGCAATTCTATCCATGGAACTTTAAAGCTCTGTGTGTAACCCTTCCAATGCTGGTCTAGTAAAAAAAATGCTGGTTGCATATAATATGCTGTAAATAATGTTTTAGAGCAAAGTTGAAATGCAGGGTTATATTCCGCTTTAATGTTGTAAAAGATGAGCAATTTTATCATTATCTTATTTTCACTGCATTTCCTTTTTGAGGCCACCTGTCTTGTACCAAATGTCATATTTCTTGCAGCACTGACAACTCTCATCTTCTAAAATAATCATCTGTGTCTACAGCCTGCGGTGTCCCTCCTCACCTCTCTGTTATATCAGTGTCCCCTGTCTCTGGCTGTCATTAGCTGTCATGTGACAGCACTATGCTGGGACTCTGCGCAGGTCCTCTGAGATTTGGGTTTTACTTTACTGAACCTCAGTAGAATTTGCTGTGCCCAGGGCTGTAATATGCCAGCTAATAACAGCTACGAGAAAAAAGAGAACACTGCGACAGCAGAGCAGGGAGGAGGAATGGGGTACCCAGTGATATTTCAGACGATGGCGGCTGTCAGAGCAGCATGTAAAGGATACAGAAGTGGCAGCAGATTGTACACAAAACACAAACACTCCGGCAGGAGGGGGTGCACAGAAAGGGGGAACGTAATATCGTTTTTAGCTAATGCAAACTTGCAATATCTGTTCATAATAGTAAATGGGGATAGGGCCTTTACATAATACATGACTTTATACAGACATATTATACCATACCTTCCAACTGGTTGCTGGAGTAACAAGGGTGCATGTGTGACATCACACACACGCCCACTTATACGCCGGCAACCACGTGGGGAGTGTATGCGAATGGCGACAGCGCCCAGAGCAAGCAGTGGACACGGACAGGTAAAGTATAGTGCACCGGGGGGCCACATTTAACATTTGGGGGATGGGGTTGGGCCGGCAAGGCAGTGGATGCGGCGTCACAAGACCAATTCCCCAGAGCGTTCAGATTCTATCAGAGAGAGATCTGTCTCTTGGTCGATCTGCTCATACATCGTCTGAAAGGGGATTTATAGATTGAAGATTTCTGGGAGACGTGGGGATTGGAGGAATGAACTCCTCTGTAAGGAAAGTATGTGGATTTTTAAACTACAGACCTTATCCCCATACGGCCTTAATAATGAATTTAGTCTTAAACCCCATTTGAAAAAGGCTGCATACTCCTGAGACAACTCAGACCATAGAAATAGGTGTGCCTGTAGCTGTGAAGTATAGGGGATGTTTGCATGTGGTGGATGCCTTTTGCTTAAATGTTAGGAAAAAACTGTCATGTGCTGTTTTGCCAGCTATTTGTTTCTCCCCTTTATCCTGCTCGCTGTCCTACAATCTTTAATAGACGGGTTTGTGTGGGTTTGGGATTGCGGAGTCAAAAAAAGTCTCTGTTACTCTGATGATCCATGCTGAAGCATCATACTCTGTATTGTACATACCTATAGGAACAGTTGGAGTCAATGATATGCCTCTCTCCCCCCAAACGTCTGAGTGTACTGCAACGAATCTCCACAATGAGGCTGTGTGATACATAGCAGAGAAGGGAGGAGTTAACATGGGAGGAAGCTATAAGGAAAGACTGTTGAACGCCCTAATGGACATCCTGACGAATCACCCAACTTAGGGGCGGGAAACACGTAGATGGGCGGAGCCTGTGCGTCCATGTGACTTACTCCACACTCCGCACGCTGACCAGATTGCGGAAGTTACCGCTGGCGTCCTGGTGATCTGTATGATCCGACCGCATGGGAGAGGGTGTAATGCCTGGCTGCTAGAGTACTAGCCTTTGCACCGTCACATACGAAGCATAGCGGAATTCCGTTTCAAACACCTAAACCCCAGTGGCAAGTTGCTGACAGTGTGGGTACCAACTGAAGGAACTACATGACGGAGGTGGTGAGATAAACAGCGCTGTCATCTGTATATGGTTGTCAGTTGCTGTTGTACTGATATCTATGGGACTATCTCTGTGAGAAGTACAAGACTATACCTGCTGTTTATTGCTGTTATACAGTCGGATCCCTCTGCTCCCTATGGGATGCCTAATACCTGGCTAAAGCAACTACCCATTGAACTGTAGTTATTGAAGTGTGGTTCTGGGCGCCATGGCTGCAAGTGAGTGTGGAGGAGTGTATGAACTGCCGGCTTAGATTAGATGGTAATTGGTCAGAGTCGTGTTCATTACTGTTGTGCTGCACAGATACTCCAGCGAGGTTTTAAAGTGTTTTAGATGGCTGATTTTTGCATGTAATCAAGCCCTTTTGTACAGTGTCATAATAAATTGGTTTACCTGGCAACATATTAAGAACCCTAGCCTCATATGTAATTCTTTGAAGTTGTAAAATTGGGGTAATGTCTCGCTAATTATGCGAGTACTGGGAGACCATAATCTAATGTATCATATGATCTTAAGTGATATGGTGTAGCCATTTTTCTTAATTATCATCTTAAAGAGACTCTGAAGTGAGTTTAAAAATGGCTTTTTACCTTATAATAAACATGGACATATTTGCCCCTGCTATAACGCCCATATCCCGCGGCAGAACGAGGGGTCTTTACCCCCCAAATCCCCTCCGTGGTGTCTGGGGAGCGCTTCCTGTTGAGGCAGAGCTAGTGGCTGCAGCTCTGCCGCTCAGTGCGTCTATCAGCGCGTATCTCCGCCTCTCCCCCTCCCCTTTCAGTCTTCCTTCACCGATCTAATAGACGCCGCATGGAGGCAGAGCCGCAGCTCATAGCTCTGCCTCCAACAGCAGAAAAATCTACGACCAAGAAAGGTGTGGATTTTGCAGTGGGTGATTTGGGGGGTGAAGACCCATCGTTCTGCCGCGGGATAGCGGCGTTTTAGCATGGGCAAACATGCCCCTGTTGAATATAAGGTAAAAAGTCATTTTTAAACTCACTTCAGAGTCTCTTTAAGGCTGGTTTCAGACTACAAACCGGCGTTAGTGATGCAGTGTGTAGGGCACGATGCACCACATCGCACCGTCAAAAACAGGCCTTCAGGGTAAACCACGCTATTGCTCGGTGTTCCCTTTCTGGTCAGCAGCCAAGCACGCTTGCTATTACTTCCTGCTTCGGGTATGCGGAAGTGTACTGAAGCGTATTGATAAAATATGCTTCCGAGCATGTGTGCCGTGACGTTGTGTCGGTGATTTTTTATAAATTCATGTATTGCCATAGAGTAACATGACTTCCGAGCCAACGCACATCGCCGCAACTTGACGCAGAAGCTGCTCGGTAACTTAGTTCTTGACCTGCGTAGGGGATGCTGCGAAAGCGTCACTTCCGTCGCGTGGCGCCGTAACTTTACAGTATGAAAGTCTCCATAGACTTTCATTGCTCGGCGGTGGTGTGTTGTAAAAATACTGCGCCACCTCGGTGTGAAAGGACCCTGAGCCCCAGTATGTTACATTTATTTTTGTATGGTTCTGATCCAGTTCTGTTTAATGCCTGAATAAAAAACTTAAAGGATCTCTGTCACGAAAATCTTAAAATTTAAAATATATGTAAACATATACAATTAAGAAGTACGTATGTTCCAGAGTAAAATGAGCCATAAATTACTTTTCTCCTATGTTGCTGTCACTTACAGTAGGTAGTAGAAATCTGACAGAACCGGCAGGTTTTGGACTAGCCCATCTCTTCATAAGGGGTTTACAGGGATTTCTTTATTTTCAAAATGTACTTAGTGAATGGCAGTTGCTCCATCTAACTGCCAAAAAAGTGTGCGGGGAGCAGGGAGGCTGGTCAGCATCTTTGTATAAATCTATTTCAGGGAGTGTCTTCAAAAAGAATAAAAGCCATGCTGAGAATCCCCTATGGAGAGATGGACTAGCCCAAAACCTGTCGGTAATGTCAGATTTCAACCCGTACCATTTTTGAGGCGATTTTGCCTCAATGGAAGGTATAGGAAAAATGCAAAACGCTCACAAAATCGCTTTGTGCAATGATTGTGTGAGTGTTTTTAAGAATACATTTCCAGGTCAAAGAGTTCACTTCACATCAGGGAGTAAATTCAAAAATTGCTCTGAAAAAGCGCTTAGAAAAGTGTTTTTTTTTTTTTTAAAAAGCAGCACGCGGGCAAGTGCCGGGAGGCGCTAAAAAACATTGCGCATAAAATCACAAAACTCTTGCGTTTGCAGTTTCGATTTTAGATGTGAACAAGGCCTCAAAGGGGCACTACAGCGAAAAATTGTAAAATTTAAAATATGTGCAAACAGATACAAATAAGAAGTACATTTTTTCTAGAGTAAAATGAGCCATAATGACTTTTCTCCCATAATCCACTTACAGTAGGCAGTAGACAGAAGACAGAAGTGACAGGTTTGGACTAGTCCATCTCTTCATAGGGGATTCTCAGCAAGGCTTTTATTCTTAATAAAGATATTCCCGAAAAAGGATTTAAACAATGATGCTGGCCAGCTTCCCTGCTCGCTACACAGTTTTTTGGCAGTTGGACAGAGCAACTTCCATTCACTAAGTGCTTTTAAAAATAAATAAATACCTGAGAATCCCCCCCATGAAGAGATGGACTAATCCAAAACCTGTTGCTTCTGTCAGATTTCTACAACCTACTTTAAGTGACAGCAACGTACGAGAAAAGTAATTTATGTCTCATTTTACTCTGGAAAAGACGTACTTCTTATTTGTATATGTTTGCACATATTTTACATTTTACAGTTTTTCGCTGTAGTGCCCCTTCAAGGTATTACCCATTTTAGCGTCTGTTAATTAGTTTGATGTCAGCATATCTGCTCCACAAGCCACAGAGTACTGCTGATCAGTGGCACTGCTCCTTCTGTGTCTGTTAGGTGTGATCTACCGGTAGGACAGATGATACATACTGTATTTAGCACATTTGCTGCAGATTTGATGTGAGCTTTCACTGATCAATAACTAATCAATGTTAATATTTTATGTTTTGTTTTGCAGTCAGAGGGATTGGAACACATGAAAGAGCTCGTCAAAATCTCAGACTTTGCTCCAGAAGAAAAGATGAGAGAGATTCTATCGGATTTCATCAGCCAGAGCAAGTATGTTTCAGGCTGGGTTCACATATGACCTGACGTTTTATGTCATGCTTTATGTTAATGTTGTGTGCGTTTTTTGTGTGTTTTCACTGCGTTTTAGGTGCATTTGCGATGCGTTTTTCATGCAGTTTGCGTGCATTTTAATGTGTTTGCTGCTTGCATACATAAAACGCATATACGTTTTGTATACGTTTTCTAGTTATGCAAGTCACAACAGGAAGCAAAAATACAGCAAAAAAATAAATTTTGGGAAAAACGAATTGGAAAATGCATGAAAAAAGCATACCATAGCATTCCCATTGACTTTCATTATGTGCGTTTTGGCAACTTTCCTGCATAATATGCAACAAAACTAACGTTTTTTTTTAAAAAAGCAGGTTTGAAAATGCATAGAAAATGCATATGCATTTTTATATGCGTTTTATCCTGCGGCCCATAGACTTCCATTAGCGGCAAAAACGCAGCGTTTTACGCTATGTGTGCACCCAGCCTCTGAAAGCTGCATGTGTGGCCATTTAAAGGATACCCGAGGTGACATGTGAGTGTGACATGATGAGATAGACGTGTGTATGTACAGTGCCTAGCACACAAATAACTATGCTGTGTTCCTTTTTTTATTTTTCTACCTGAAAGAGTTAACATTCAGGTATGCGAGTGACAGATTCTTTTAAAGTACTCCTGGACTGTCAATTTACTGTAAAATAAAACACACTACTTCGTTACTTTACCTACTTTGTAATTCCCGCACATAACATATTATTATTAGTAAGGAAACCCCGCTCTCAGCTCAGGGGTACTTTAAGTTGTGACTTAGACTATAGCATAACCCTCACTGATAAGGAATTACAGTCATAAGGCTCTTTCCTTGCTGAGAACAGCATCGGAGAGCAGGGAATAAATAAAAAAAGTGAATAGTTTGTATATTTTATCTTCTGGGACACTGAAAGACTGCCAGTATATGAGACATTAAAACATTATTTTCTTAGTTGATGCTCTGCGCCTGCAATGTAATGCCACAATTTGCATCGTGGGAAGACTCGGCACCTGCTATTGTACCGGGCGACTGCGGGCACCCAAATTTTCTCCCAGTGCTGCTAGTTACGGCTTTAAAAAATGTTAACAATTTAGAAGAAAGCCTGAATGCAGAGGAACTTTTTAGTAAGATTAAATAGCAAAAAAGACTTTAACCTCCTTGCCGGTTATCCCGAGCTGAGCTCAGGGTAACCTGCGCAGGAGGATTGCTCTGGCCCTGCTGGGACAATTTTTGCAATTTTTTTTCTACACGCAGCTAGCACATTGCTAGCTGCGTGTAGTACGCGATCGCTGCTGCTACCCGCTGATTCGCCGCTACCCGCCGCACCGCGCTGCCCCCCCCCAAGACCCCTTGTGCAGCCTGGCCAATCAGTGGCAGGCAGCGCTGAGAGATGGATTGGGATTCCCTCTGATGTCCCGACGTCGGTGACGTCATCGCGATCGTCGTCATGGCGATGGGGGAAGCCAAGCAGGAAATCTAGTTCTGAACGGGATTTCCTGCTTGCGCAGATCGCCAGAGGCGATCGGAAGGGATGGGGGGATGCCGCTGCACCGCGGCTATCTTGTAGCTAGCGCTAGGCTAGCTACTAGCTACATGATTTTAAAAAAAAATTAAAGTGCTGCGCTGCCCCCTTGCTGAAATAATTGGAACAGCAAGGAGGTTAAAGGACCACTATCGTGAAAATAGTAGGCAGTTAACCTCTTGAGGGCCAGAGGTTTATACCCCACTAGTGACCAGGCAATCCTCAAACGGGCTAAACGGTGGTAAAGCGGACCGCTACTCCCACAGTGCTCCACAACATAACTGCTTTCAAGGGTGTGTTACCATGCTGAATATGCTGCTATGATGGAAGAACCTGTTTTGAATATGCTATGGTTTTAAAGAAAGCCTTTCCCATTAAAGCTTCTTTATAAGTGAAACACAAGTAGGCACAAGTAGGCAGATACTTGTGTATCCGGCACGGATACATCTATCTTCAATTCCAGAATTATAAACCTTCTCACTACGTGTAATGATCCTGTATTTGTCGTTGTCACAGGGCATTCATTGCTGCCGCAGACAAGAAAACTAAAATGGTTGATGCAACAATCCTGGATAAGAAGAGAGTTACGCTCTGTAAGCAGGAACTGGTAAGATTTATTACATTTACAAAGATGCACTTTAAGGCCCCTTTTAGGCAGGGGACACACTTGACTGTTTTCGTATGCGTTTTCTGCACAGACAAACTGAGAACTGAGGTTATTCAATGTGCTAGTTCACACTTTAAGTAAGGGTTCACAGAGAAATAAAAATACTAATCCACTTAACCGGGGCTTCCTCCAGCCCGTGACAGGCAGGACGTGCCCTCGACGCCGCTCCGGAGGCTCTCGGCCTTCTCCCGTGGCTCACCCGACCTGGCCAGGCCGGCTTCCAGGTCGGGCTCTTGTGCGCTCCAACGTGCGTCTCACGCGGTCGCGCTGATGTCATTGCACGTCCTCCAGGCTGTACTGCGCAGGTGCAGTAGTTCTGCGCCTGCGCAGTATACTCCGTAGGACGTCCGATGATGTCAGTGCGACCACGTGAGACGCACGTTGCAGCGCAAGGAGAAGCCCGACCAGGAAGCCGGCCTGGCCAGGTCGAATGAGCCACCGGAGAAGACCGGGAGCCTCCGGAGTGGCATCGAGGGCACATCTTGCCTGCCACGGGCTGGAGGAAGCCCCAGGTAATTAGATTTGTATTTTTATTTTTTTACACAACTTCGTTAATCTTCCCTTTAATGCTTTTTTCGGGCGCAAAACAAAAAACTGACTTTCTGCACATTTTGTCAGTTTCCTCTATCGATTACATGAGTTGCTGTGAAAACCCGTGCGCGTTTTTCTGCTGAGAAACACACTTGGTGTGCAGAAAACCTATGTAGAAAAACGCGCGCAGAAAACTGAAAGACAAGTGTGTTCCCTGCCTTACACAAGCAGGCTAAAGCTGCGTTGCGTTACCCTATTTTACCACAAGGGGGCGCAAATGCAATGGAAGTCTATGGAGACTTTCACACCTTATTGTGGTCCATTGTGCCGGAAGTATCCGATCCAATGCAAGGGCTACAGTGCGTTACCGCAGGCACCGGACTTTATGCATGATGCTTGGGGTACTGGAAATCTATGGGCGATGCACGTAGTGTAAATGAAGGTTGCGGCGCGCATGTGTGGACTGGCAGGAATCCCAGTAAGTACGTCACTGAATGGGGGGTGCTATACATATAACCCTATCAGTGCACTATGATTGCCATTTTTACGTTGCGATGTTGTGTAAAGTGTAAAACCAGCCTTAAAGAGAAACTCCGACCAAGAATTGAACTTTATCCCAATCAGTAGCTGATACCTGTAACGATTGTGGAATTATCTCCGTGTTCAGTGCACAAGATGTGCGCTGACACTGCGGAAGTCCTCTACAAGCGTATAAAACGACAGAACCCAGCTTTGGTGCTATGCACCTGTAGAGAGAAAGTGAGCACAGAGACAGAATGTATGTGTGTCCACCAATCTAGTCGCCACCCGGCGACGGTGAACACACAACAGCGGAAACCAAGTGGGAACGCAATCGCAAGAGTGGCGATTGCCAATAGTGACACAAGACCGAGTAAGACAGAGCACAAGTGTAGCAAGAAAGACACAGCAAATAACAATGATCAGAACGCCAAGGAAAATAACAAACGCACTCGCTAAGCGCGGTCGCCGTGCGAAAAGCGCAACAGCGACAAAGCACGCTAATGGCGCGGTCTCTGCACTAAAAGCGCAACAGAGACAAAGCACACCAACCCTAACTAACCAATTATACACGAAAACGAATAGAGAATGCGAATGCTTGCTAAACGGTTACCTCACCGAGCCTACAGCAAGCGTTCGTTCCAGACAAGACAGACAGAAGGAGTAACCAGTAGCCACCGCAGCTCTGGCCTACACTCCCAGATAGAGTACAGAAGGAACCACCGCCACTACCGCTAGGGCGAATGCGATCCCAACAGACAGAACGATTTCCTGTCGACCGCTGCTGGCGACAAGACAATCGCAACAGACAGACAACACAAGGCAATACAGATAATACAACCTGATTACGCTAGAAGGAATGCCTAGTGCACTCCCAAGGAATTACTCTAAGATAATCTTAGCAAACGATTAGCAAAGGCTGAGACTCCAAGTAAGTTAGCAGGAACAAACCAGTATGACCAGCAGGGAATTCTGGGAGCAAAAGGTATTTATACTGTAAGCCATCAAAGGAAGCAGCTAAGCAATTTGCAAGACAAGTGAATGCAAATTCCTCACCAGCAGAGCAACTCTGAAACTTGCAGTGTGAAGACAGGTCTCCTTTCCAGGGACCTGCAGCACTCAGACCTACAAAATGGTCAAAAAGCTGTCTGTCTGTGCAGGCAGCAGAGCGGATCATTACAATACCCCCTTTTACATGAGAAATCTATTGCTTTTCACAAACAGACCATCAGGGGGCGCTGTATGACTGATATTGTGGTGAAACCCCTCCCACAAGAAGCTCTGAGGACCGCGGTACTTTTGACAGTTTGCCACAATATAACAAGGTTCACAGACAGGAAACAGCTGTTTACAGCTGCCTCCAACGGCCAAAACAACTAGCAGCAGCTACATAACCTGCCCACAGTAAAAATGTCACCATGTAATAAATGTCAGAATGTAAATCGGGAAGACTAAAGATTTTACAATGGGCTAACACTGACTAAATCATTTATACATAATTATTGTAAAAGCACTTTTTTTATTACACTATTTTCACTGGAGTTCCTCGTTAAGCATCGGAGGGATCACTCCTGCGACTGCAGTTGGCAAGTGCTTTGAGCAATAATCACCAAGAAGACTGCGTCGCAATTTGTAAATCCTGTGCAATCTACTGCAGGCGATTGTACTACGCTTCCGATTTACATTTTATGGGGGAATAGAGTTTGACATACTTAACAGGCATTTTTGAAGCCACGTGTTTTGTTGCATTTCAGGATGGCATGTCCGGTGAAGCGAAGGCCATTGTGCAGCAGAAGAAGAAGATGCCCATGAGTGAGATGACTCGTGAAATGCAGAGCTTCATTGACAGGATTAAGTTCCTGGTGGATGACGTATGTATTGTTTTCTTTTTATTTAACTTTGGTGTCATCAGTAGAGATGATCATTGAGATGCTAATAATTATTTCTGCTCCAGCCCGTTTGTAGTTCTGACTGAGAACAGTCAGAGCCCATGCGCTGTCCCCTCTATGCGCACTGTGCGTCCGTATGGCTGTGAACAGCAGCTGTGACATAGAGCATCCTGGGCATTCACAGTTTGGAAAGGATTGGAACTGGGTACACCCAGGACACCCCGGGCAATGGCTGCTGCACAGAGATAAGACGAGCATCTTGCTGATGCCGGTGTAATTACAGGCACTATGATCGGCTTTGGGAACACATGTTCCCATTCACCGATCACTGACCGGCGGGACAGGAACGGGTGCATGTGCGGCAATCGCAACAAGTACAGTCACATGTCTAGGCCCCTGATCTGCAAGTGAAGTGTGCAAAGGCGTAACTATCACCTAGGAGAAAACTTAGGAGAAAAAATTGCATAACGGCCATGGGCACTTTTTCACCTGAGTTTTCTCCTAGGAGATATTTTCATAACTTGTAAAAAAAAAATGCATTTTTAATCACCAGCAAGCAAGAAGGTAGCAGGAAAAAAGGGCGCCGGCTGAGGATGGACGAAAAGGGCGCCGTCATAGACTTTAATGCAATTATCGTTAATATGGTGAAAAAAGCAGAAAAAAGGGCGCTGCAATAAATATCGTTAACAACATTAGAAAATTAAAGTTTTTGAAGTATGTTGACTTTTAGATGCTTGCAACATTATAGTTTTTGTTATATTATTTTGTTTGTATGTACAGATTTTACCTTATCAAAGATATGATCGTATCTATGTGGAATAGGGTGTTTCTGCAGAGGGAGTGGTTAGGGTTAGGCAACACCAGGGGGAGTGGTTAGGGTTAGGCAACACCAGGGGGAGTGGTTAGGGTTAGGCAACACCAGGGGGAGTGGTTAGGGTTAGGCAACACCAGGGGAGTGGTTAGGGTTAAGCACAATGGGGGGGGGGGGGTTAGGGTTAGGCACCACTTGGGGGAGTGGTTAGGGTTGGGCACCACCAGGGGAGGGTTCTGTGTGAGAGTAGAGTCGGGTTAAGCTGTATTATTGAATTTTGTAACCATTTTTAACATTAACATCTTTTCGTTATTATTTCCCATCTGTTTTAACAACAGTATTTATCGTTAACCAAGCTGGACAACAATGTTTATCGTTTTCAGATTTCGTTATCCACCAGCGACATTTCGTTATCCAGCCGGGCCCTTTTTTCACGGCGTCCTTTTTTCATGCACACAGCAAAAAAAAGGACTTTTTCACCTACTTTTTGATAATTTTGCAATTGAAAAGAGCTGAAAAGTTATTTTTAATAGAAGATTAAAAATCATTTCTTAGTCAGGAGAAAAAGTGAATCGCATATGGGCCATTGTGTTTTATGTTTTGAATTTCCCATTGCAGCCGCAGCACACGGTGCCCGATGTTTTCATCTGGCTTCTCAGCAACAACAAGCGAGTTGCCTACGCTCGGATTCCAGCCAGAGACATCCTGTACTCCCCGGTGCCCGAAGAGAAAGGGCATCACTGCGGGAAGATCAAAACTCTGTTCTTTAAGGTAAGGAGCCGAGAGTGGGGGTCCCCAGGTAGACACATACCATGACTTAACCTTTTCGTTAGATATGTTAATAGGCACGCAATAAAAATGTGCTGGATGATAAAGAAATTGCAATCTCCTATATATTACAAACTACTTAAACTTCTAACGATACAAGCGAGGCCAAGAATATATCGGGGGAAGCACAAAAGGTGAAAGTATGCACTGAGCTGATCTCTCAGCTAGCTAGGAGGAAAAGCAAAGGAGAAATAGATCTTAAATATGTTACGGAGAATAACTCATATCTGGAGGAACTGCATAAAAGAAGACACATACAAGAAGTGGATATAAAACTAAAATTCAAAAGATCCAAACTACAAGACATGGTCGATATAAGTCAGAAACAAAGGGTTTGGTCAATCAGGTTGTACAAGCAAAGCGAGAAATATGGGAGGATGGAACAAAGAGCAATACTTAAAAGAGATTTGCAGCTCGGCAGAGCATTACTGGGATTCGGTGCTCCACAGAGATTCACTGACATTTGGTACTCTTCAAAGTAGCATTGGTTAGTCTGGCATTTGCAGGACTTCAACCCAGCAAATGAAGCTCCAAATCCATATCCGATTTTCGTTTGTAGTATTTAATGTTTTTTTTTTTAATGGAATAAAATAGTTAAAGAAAATGTAATAGGTAAAACAAAGCCAATTAAGTTTCTTTGACTTCCAACCTGTCTCCACAGCTGCCAGGAAAACGAGGTCCCGGCTGGAACGTTCAGGCCAAGGTCGATGCATTCTGTTGGTTGGGTTCCAGCAAGTACTCACAAGCCATCTTTGAAAACCTACCAACGGGATACGAGATCGAAACTCAATCCGCCTCCAGCGGCCACCACGGCCCTCCACCTCCCGGGTATCTTGTATATAAAAGTAAGAGCAACTTTCATTTATGTCTGTGAGGTAGGACATAAAAATCATGGAGCAAAAGTTTTATGGGCATCCCTATTGCCACACCCTCTCTTTTCCCTCCATCTGTGGTGACCCCACGTCCAGGGAACCCATCTGCCAAGTGTCATATAACAAGTGGGAAAAGAAGTAGGAGGCACCCGCCCCCAAAAATAACAACATATACATATATATGGTCAGAGATGGTCGTAGTCAGCCAACTTTGCTATGCTGGAACTACGCATAGTTTTACGCAATTACGCTTCGCCAAACTACGGCTTCGAAATCAAATATTCGCTTTGCATGCATTTCGTAGACTACGCATTAAAATACGCAATTACACGTAGTGCGAAGCGTAGTGTTTGCGGACGCTTATGCCCTTACGCGTAAAATTTTACGCATTAATTCCTCTGTGTAATGCCTATCCCGGAAACTCTTCTATGCGTACATTCCCCTTTCCAATGCGTAATTTTGTAAGCATACAATCATACGTGGAAAAATAGACGCAAGTAATTCATTCGTAGTTCACTTCGCAATACACATGTTAACTACGCGTAGCGCGCGTAAACTACGTGTAACGGTACTTCGCTATGTGTAAATTCATAAGCGTAGTTTTGAAACCTCACCTATGAACTACGATGCGTAGATGCGAACTACTATGCGTAAATTCGCACTGGCGTAGTTTCTGCTCATCCCTGTAAAATATGATAGTATCGTAGCAAAAGCTGACTGTATGGACTGGCTATCATGCGTTATGAGAAGATGTGGAATTCAGATATCATACCTTCAAGTAGTAGACATCAAGCGAGGTTATGTTCAAAGTTTTTTCTTATCTTTATTAAAGGGACTCCGAGCAGTGCAGAAACTATGGAAAGATGCATATCATTTTAAAGCTCTCTTTTTCCTCTTTCCAATGAGATATAAACCGCTGCCCTACGCCTTTTAGTTTTCGCTATTTTCGCGATTGAAATTGCTGCGGCCGTGATTTCAATCGCGAAAATAAAGTATCCCCGGCATACTGTAAGAAATGGGAAAGAGAGCTGGGGGTCAGTCTGGAAGGAGCTTGGCCACAGATATGGGCAAATAATTTTAAAATTCAGGACCCAAGGTTACAATTGATACAATTTAAAACAATTGGTAGATGGTATATGACACCACTTTGTGTTAGCAAGTTTGCAAGGCGCAGGGTGATGTGCTGGAGATGTGGACAGGGGGATGGAGATACTCTGCACATGTGGTGGGGGTGCCCGATTGTTAAAAAATTCTGGGATGATGTTTGCCTCCTGGCTGGGAAACTGCTAAAAGAAAAATTTGAGCTTACACCAAAAGAAGCAATCTTTAGTTATACAGATATGGAAAAAAAAAAAAGAAAGCCCCGGATGCCTACTGATCAAAGAATATGGCACAATAGTGGCTAAAAGCATTATTGCTAATATATAATTCAGTAAGTGCCTCAACCGTCCAGCAAGAAGAAGAAGTACTTTGCATGAGAAAATGTATGCGTGCTCAAAGACCAAGTTTGAGGCCTCCTTTCCACGGACTGTTGAGCTGTGTGCTCAGCAAGCAGTTACCAGGCACAGGTAAGAAGTAATCAGGCAGCAACAAGCAGTTATCAGGCAGCAACAAGCAGTTATCAGGCAGCAACAAGCAGTTACTAGGCAGCAGTGAGCAGTTGAGAGAGTTTGAGAGGCATTTCACTGCCTATCAACAGTCTGTGGAAAGGAGGCTTAACCCTAGCAAGTCTGGCTTTGCAAATCTGGCCTAATTGACTATTCATGAGGCAATGCTCATGCAAATATGCATTTGCTTTCGCATGTCAAACTATGCAGGGTCAAAAAACCAATACTGCAAAGCGGTCGTGGAGCAGTGCTTTACAGCACTGCTAGATTTAGGCGCAGCGAGTGCCGCCATAGACTGTAATGGGAATCAGTCTATAGCTGCGCTCAGTGAGTAACGTCAGCGCCGTCAGAAGACTGAGCCGAAGTTGCTTAAAAAACACAATAATTCGACCTCCAGCAATTGCTGGAAGCCGAATTATATCATTCCCCCACTATCCATGGCGGCCTGGAGGGGGAATCTATCTATATATATAATAGAGTAAGTGCCTCAACCTTCGAGCAAGAAGAAGAAGTACTTTGCATGAGAAAATTTATGCGTGCTCAAACACCAAGTTTAAGGCTTCTTTTCCACGGACTGTTGAGCTGTGTGCTCAGCAAGCAGTTACCAGGCAGCAGTGAGCAGATACCAGGCAGCAACAAGCAGTTACCAGGCAGCAACAAGCAGTTACCAGGCAGCAACAAGCAGTTACCAGGCAGCAACAAGCAGTTACCAGGCAGCAGTAAGCAGTTGTAAGAGTTTGAGAGGCATTTTACTGCCTATCAACTGTCCATGGAAAAGAGGCCTACCCTAGCAAGTCTGGCTTTGCAAATCTGGCCTAATTGGCTATTCATGAGGCAATGCTCATTTGCTTTTGCATGCCAAACTAGGCAGAGTCAAAAAACCAATACCACAAAGCGGTCGCCCTGCTACATGCCAGTGATGAGCGAAAATGCAAAAATTTATTTTCGACAAATTTTTACCGAATTTTCACCTAATTTCGTTTTGACAGGCAAATTTTCCATCTAATTTTTTTGCGGTAATTTTCGCCTAATGCCAGTCATTTTCGCGTTACTTGCGTATTATTGCGGACATTCTCCGCATAAGGGCATTAGCGTCCGCATTCAGAGAAGTTTCTTGCGCATTATTGCGGACATTTTTCCGTATAAACGTCCGCATAAACTGAATTTCCATGCGGATTATTGTGGACATTTTTCCGCATAAGGGCATAAGCATCCACATACAATGAATTTTCGATGCTGGTCGAAAATGCAAATATTTCTGAAGATTTTCGTGAAAATTCACTAAAAACGAAAACGGGATTTTTGATGCAAAAATGACTTAGGCGAAAATTCGCAAGCAACACTGCTACATTAGCACTATCTAGGAGCGCCACGGGGAGGATTCCCAATGCCCCCTTTTTATACAACCGGGGGGACCGCGGGGTCCCAGGCTCTCTCGCCGCCTGGAAACCACAGCGGCACCCCGGAGGGGGAGGCTAGGTGGCGCAGGCGAACCCCCCCCCCCCCACAAGCGTGGCCAGCGCCGGGGAGAGCCGTCCGCACCCACCTCCCCATATTAAAAACAGGCACTTACATTCATGTCCATTGCGTTCTGCTACATGCGCATTAACTTGGGGGCACCACATGAGAAAGGAGTGAAGCATGGGTTACCCTGAGCTTTAGAGCTCAGGGCTGGCTCACATACAACACTCCGGGGGGGTGAAGGACAAGCGCAGACAACTAACTCCAATTTTCGCATTGCGCACAATCGCGAATTTTCGCATGAAACGATAACGTTTTCGAGCACAAACGCTAATTTTCACGTGAAATCGATATCGTTTTCGCATAAAATTTCACGTTTGCACGCTAAAACATTATCGTTTCGCGCAAAAATTCGCGCGAAAACGGCCGTGCTAACAGTTAGCACTCTTTTGTGAATCAAGCCCTATGAATGCATTTTGCAGGAACTGATCTTTTGCAGATACTGATCTGTTGCATGTGTACAGCATCTTTGTGTGCAGCATCTTGCAAAATTTTTTATCTGATGGGGAGTTCAGCTCAATAGAATAGACTGTGTAGGTATGGCTCTCATACTACATGGAAGGGGGTAACATTGGTCTGTGATCTTTCATTTTCCAAAGACTTTTATCTGATGTGTGTACCCACCTTTATTCTTCTTGCTTCAAGGTTGAGGCACGTACTCTATTAGATAGATAGAAGATGCGGCGTATGTTACGACGCGGGTCGGCTAGTTGCTAATAATTGGAAAAATCCGGCCACTTTGGATACAAGGGAATGGTTTGTTGGGATGGATGAATTATGTATGAATGAGGGGTGGGGACATGCAGCCAGATGTGAAGAAGTGTGGAGAAGCCTCACAACTAACCTTAGTTAGGTCATCTGAAGGGGTGGCTGGGGAGGGGAGAAGGGCATGGGAGAAAAGGGCATGTGTAAGAAGGTGTGGTTGTATGGGTGAGGCTGCTTACACACCAAGACGTTACAGGCGCACGTTAGTGCGCCTGTAACGCTCCCCCAACGCACAGCAATGTAACACAAGTGGGCTGTTCACACAGCCCACGTTGCGTTACATGTAACGCTGCACGTTCGGTGCAAAGTGCAGCATGCTACGGCGTTGGAGCGGCTATAGCCGCGTTAGACTGTTTGCACATGCGCAGTGGGGGGCGGAGAGGAGGCGGGGAGAGCCAGCTACAGTAGCCGCGCACATGGCTACTAAATATTTACTGCACTGGCGGTAGCTGATTGGCCGGCGGGACCACGTGATGCGGAGTGTCTCGCTCCGCATCACGTGGTCCCGCTGGCCAATCAGCGCCACTCTGGGAGACATTATAGGAATCGAGCCGCCGAACGCGGCTCACTCTACCGTCGGCTTTTGCAGCACCATACGTTGTGTTAGGTGCACGTTATGCGACCTTAACGTGGCACCTAACACAACGTCTTGGTGTGCAAGAAGCCTGAAGGTTGTGTTTTTGAGAAGGATAGCCAAATACCAGGCTCAGCAACAGTCGTCTAATGATGAGGTAGGGTGTGAAAAAGACCGAAAATGCTTGTATGTAGCTTCTACCAAACCATGATGATCACACAATTCAGTTCAGGGGTACGGCAATAAAATAGTATTGCTAATGCCACATGTAACTGATTACTCATGAATTTGGGTCTGTGTGCTGAGTTTGAAAAAAAAATAAAAAATACAGAGTGTATTTCGTAAGCTGCAAATATTAGAGCATGATTATTATTATTATTATTATTTCGTATTTATATAGCGCCAACATCTTACGCAGCGCTTTACAGTATATATATATATATATATATATATATATATATTGTCTTGTCACTAACTGTCCCTCAAGGAGCTCACAATCTAATCCCTACCATTGTCACATGTCTATATCATGTAGTGTATTGTAGTCTAGGGACAATTTTTAGGGTAGCAAATTAACTTATCTGTATGTTTTCGGGATGTGGGAGGAAACCAGAGTGCCCGGAGGAAACCCACGCAGACACAGGGAGAACATACAAACTCCTTGCAGATAGTGCCCTGGCTGGGGTTCGAACCAGGGACCCAGCGCTGCAAGGCAAGAGCGCTAACCACTACGCCACCATGCTGCCCAATGATGCAATGTTATAAAAAAAAAAAAAATCAACTAAACATTAAAATATTCTTTTTCTTTTCTTCACTACATACAGTATGTTTTATTAATAAATCTTACTATACATACAATTCTTTATATCATACGTTTTTTTTTTTTCATTTCGGTGCCACTTTAAAGGCAGTCAGCAATGGCACCTTCCTTATCCCTCTCACTTCAGGTTCCTTCTAGGAATGGTACCACTGCTGCGTGGGTAGATCTGCCTGATAATACGGAACAATAGACTTTCTGCAGGGAACTCTGACAATGGCCAGAACCAACCTTTTCACAGAATTCTTTAGGCCAGAGAGGCTTCCTAAATAAATGATGACTTGAAACCTTTCTAACAGCCCTGCAGGAGGTGCGCGGTTAATGGTCAGCTGCAAAATATTATGATTATTGTAGTGCGGCGATCCTTCCAGAAGCCATCAGGATTCTGGCACGTTGGCCTTGTGCTATCATAGACTTTATTAAACACATAGATCAGACTGGGAAGTGTAAGTAACAGCCACAGGCTCCATTACAGTGCGCAGAATGCATCATTCTCACTAACAGGTTATCTCATTATTGTACGCTGGATGGACTGCTATAAAGCATCTGGCTAAACAGCCCATTTATCTTCTGACGAGGGGAGATCCACAGTGTCTGCAAATAAGAATTTTCTCCAAGATAAAGAGGTTCCCCAGCTGACATTATGTGCATTTAAACACCTGTCTTCCAGCTCCTTGTTTACTATATAGTGATCTTACCTGCCTTTGTCCCAAAGTAATGTCATCTGTGTAAAAATCACACGTTCCCCTCCTTTTCTCAGCCACTGGCGTATTGGAGTCAGCCATCTTGCCTAAAAATGCAAGCTATCTGAAAAGACCTCATATATCTCTTTTAATAGCAAGGCTAGATCTATTTGTTTTCTCTTTCCTACACCAACTTTCTCGTGGCTCAATTTCCATGTGAAGCAACGTTTTTATATATATACAGCAATAGCTCCGTCCACGTGCAGCACCCCCAACCCCAGTGAGGGTGGGACTTGAATGTACTGCCTCTTTCGGTTTATAGATGGTGTTTGGTGTAGGTTGTCTCACCTGATGAAGGGCAAGGCCCGAAACATGTAGCGTGCTGACATTGCATTTCATAGAATGAGCCTGCGATATGCCTCCTTCTGTTATCCTAATTGCCACATAGTATAAATCAGGAGTGGAGGACCCACTTGGAGGAGTGCACTGGCTTTAGCTCTCCTGCAAGGGATTAGAGCTTGGATTGGGGTCCCGTAGAACATTCGTTACTTTGTTACTAATTGGTTACTAATTTTTTTTAAACAAACTTTCATGTGCAATGAGAGTTCTGCCTGATTGCCAATAATGGTAATTTACATGAAAAATACTTCTTATTAACTTGAAAATCGCATTGCGATTTTTCGTGCAAAACACACATTTTCTGGGTTCCCATTGACTTGCATTGAAACATAATCGCACATGCAAAAAAAAGCATAGCTGCCATCCAAATTTAAAGCAGAGAAAAATTGCACAGAATGGGAATCAATTGCACACCGAGGCTCATAAGCAATTCACGTTTTCACCTGAGTTTTCTCCTACGTGATATTTTCACAACTTGTAAATAAAACGCCCTTTAAACCACCAGCAAGCAAACAAATGCTGAAAATAATTTTGATAGTACTTTGTCACCTACTTTTTGGTAGAGATGTCCTGAACAGTTCCCGGCGAACATTTCCCGGCGAACCTCCGGGGGTTCGTGATCGCGGAGAAGTTCGGTTCGCCCCCATAATGCACAATCAGGGTCAACTTTGACCCTCTACATCACAGTCAGCAGGCACATTGTAGCCAATCAGGCTACACTCCCTCCTGGAGCCACTCCCCCTCCCCCTCCTTATAAAAGGCAGGCATCACCAGCCATTTTACTCACTCGTGTGCCTGCAGTAAATAGAGAAGGGACAGCTGCTGCTGCTGCTGCAGACTCTCATAGGGAAAGATTAGTTAGGCTTTTGTAGGCTTGTTAGCTTGCTCCTTGCTGATTCTTATTGCTAAAATAGCACCCCACAACAGCTCTTTTGAGAGCTAATCTTGTTCTTGTGATCTATTTTTTTTCTGTGTGTCCCACTGACACTTGTGTTGCATAGACAGCCTTGATAATTCATGCTGTGTGTGTGCCACTGCCAGGCCCAGCACATTCAGTGACTACCTGTGTGTGTGACAGGTGCACATTGTAATACCCAACACTGCATATACCTACCTGCTGTTGTTCACTGTGCACCCACCCACCTACGTGAGCACACGCAGTGTCACTGTGCCTGACCGCTACCTGTCTGTGTGTCCAGCACGGCCGTCACTACACAAACAGCTGTTTGCAGTCACTGCATACCTTTCACTGCATCTTTGACTGCACATTGTATTATACCTGGCAGTCAGTGGATACCTTTCACTTGAATGGATGGCAGACTTGCCCTCCATAACAGATTCTCGTTACAGGTAGTACAGTCTATCAGTGTCATCTACAGCAGAGCCTCAAAAGTCCGCCTTTTGTTCACTACCTCGGGACGTGCATGCCATGCCTGCTGCCTTCCTTGGATGTGTGGTAGCCGTTCCTGCTCCTTTGCCCACAGCGTGACTGCTGCCTTCCTTGAATGTGTATTGGTGGTATCCGTTTCTTAGGCTTCCACTCTGGACCGGAATCGAACCAGGATTCCCCGGCCATTACCCGTGGTCACTCACAATGGCAGACTTGCCCTCCATAAAAGATTCTTGTTGCAGGCACTGAACAGCAAGCAGAACAAGTATTTTACAAAATAGATGTAAGCTTTAACAATGGTAGAGGAAGAACCATTGAAAGTTGAGAAGGAAGTCACACATTACCTGACATCACTGAGTGAGGAAGAGCAATCACGCCATGTTGCGCAGTAGTCCAGCACGGCCGTCACTACGGAAATAGCTGTTTGCGGTGCGTTACACAGTGAGTTTGGTGTGTCAGTGTGAGACAGAACTCTAATTACACTACCTGATTGATGTATACACATGCAAGATGTTTTAAAGCACTTTAGGCCTGCAATTTAGCATTCAATGTGATTTCTGCCCTTAAAACGCTGCTTTGCGTAATATCCAGATTTTTCCCCGGGATTTTTGGCGTGTATCCCACTCCGCCATGCCCCCCTCCAGGTGTTAGACCCCTTGAAACATCTTTTCCATCACTTTTCTGGCCAGCATAAATTTTTCTAGTTTTCAAAGTTCGCCTCCCCATTGAAGTCTATTGTGGTTCGCGCAAACTTTCGCGGACCTAAAATCGGAGGTTCGGGCCATCTCTACTTTTTGGTACTTTTTCCATTGCAAGGTGTTAAAAAGTTATTTTAAATTGAAGATGAAAACACCGGAGAAAATTTGAATTGCATATGGAACAGAATACCGTGTCACTGAAAAACATTACACATGTGGCTAAAATACATTACATCTGCGGTGAACAGGTTCTCCCAATGTGGACAAGATATTTACTATGGATGAAGGAACTGCAGTGAAAATAACATAATGAATAAAATTGCTTATTTTTTACAATATTAATGTATAGATGATTTAGTCAGTGATTGCCGATTGTAAAATCTTTCCTCTCCCTGATTTACTTTCTGAAATGTATCACTGGTGGTGACATTTTGCCAGGTGATCTGTGCGAAATGTTCATTACTGAGAGTTCTATGCACAGAGGGAGATACTGCTTGCTTGGCAGTTGGAAAAAGCCATTATTTCCCACAGTGCAACGAGGTTCACAGACAGCAAACTGTCAGGACCATGGCCCTGACATCACACTGTGGGAGGGGTTTCACCACAATATGATCAGCCAAACAGACCCCCCTGATGATCTATTCAAGAAAAGGTACAGCTTTCTTGTAGCATAGAGGGAATTGGCGACTGACTGGAAGGACGGTCAATCCTTGGTTAAAGTTCCTCTTTAAAGGACAACTGAAGTGAGAAAAATATGGAGGCTGCCATATTTATTTCCTTTTAAACAATATTGGTTGCCTGGCAGCCCTGTTGATCTATTTGGCTGCAATAGTGTTTGAATCACACAAGAAACAAGCATGCAGCTAGTCTTGTCAGATCTGACAATAGTACCAGAAACACCTGATCTGCTGCATGCTTGTTCAGTGTCTGTGGCTAAAAGTATTAGAGGCAGAGGACCAGCAGGACAGCCAGGCAACTGGTATTGCTTAAAATGAAATAAATATGGCAGCCTCCATATCTCTTTTGTTACAGTTGCCGTTTAAGCCACTTTTTGTTCCTTTGTAGAATTTAGTATTTTACTGTATATACACTGGATCAATAGGTGGAATGATGCAATATTGTAAAGCACTGACCCAGAAAATTCTACTGGCCGACCTCTCTGACGGGTCATTTTTCATTATCAGTTTGGTTGATTTTGCTTTAATTGTAATTGCTGTTACCATGGCAATGACATTAAAGACATCAGGGGTAGTTTATTAGGGAATGACAATATACCTGATGAAAATGAAGGAGAGGATTATTCTTTGGCAGGTCATCACTTATCATCTCAAGACTTCAATATCAGTAAACTCGCACTTCATGTATGCTTTAAAGGGATACTGTAGGGGGGTCGGGGAAAAAAGAGTTGAACTTACCTGGGGCTTCTAATGGTCCCCCGCAGACATCCTGTGCCCACGCAGCCACTCCCCAATGCTCCGGCCCCGCCTCCGGTTAACTTCTGGAATTTCAGACTTTAAAGTCTGAAAACCACTGCGCCTGCGTGGCCGTGTCCTCGCTCCCGCTGATGTCACCAGGAGCGTACTGCGTGGGCCCAGTATGGTCTGCGACTGTGCAGTACGCTCCTGGTGACATCAGGGGAAGCGAGGACACGGCAACGCAGGCGCAGTGGTTTTCAGACTTTAAAGTCTGAAATTCCAGAAGTGAACCGGAGGCGGGGCCGGAGCATTGGTGAGTGGCTGCGCGGGCACAGGATGCCTGCGGGGGACCATTAGAAGCCCCAGGTAACTTCAACTCATTTTTCCCCCGACCCCCCCTACAGTATCCCTTCAAGAAAACTCACTTGTGTAGTATTCAGAGCCTCCTCTCTCCTTATTTGTTTTTTCACATTAACTATAAGAAGAAATAATTCATGAGATAAGATCAATAAGGTATGATCATAGGTAAAGAAAAGGAAAATAAGTTTAGTAAATCAAGCCTTATCCAGTTTTATCTCATACTTTATCTCCCTGTAACTGTTTATGTCAGGAATCAGTCCCAATGATACTTAAATGCATAGCTCCCAACTGTCCCTCTTTTGGAGGGACAGTCCCTCTTTGGGAAGCCCTGTCCCTCTTTCTCCCTCATTTGTCCCTCTTTCAGGACTCATGTTACATACAGATCTACGTAAAGTGTGGTTTGAATTAGAAAACATATTTTTCTTAATACATTTTCATAGTATGCCACTAGGGGTGCGCCACTGTCCCTCGGTATATATATTGTATTCTTCCGCACCTGTTGTTTCCTCCCTATTCCCTTAGGTTGTAAGCTCGCAAGGACAGAGCTCTATCACCCGTTTGTGTGGAATTTGCTGTACATTTTGTTCATCGTGTTACATTTGTCACTGTAATTACTATGTCTACTAATTCTGTATTATGTACCAGTGTCTATTTTTTGTGTAAACCATTGTCTGTATTATTATGTTCCCCATGTTTGTTTCTTACGCTGTACAGCGCCACAGAATATGTTGGAGCTTTCTAAATCAATAATAATAATATCTAGGGTAGGAGGGTATTATTGCTCAAGCGGGCCGACAGCTCTGCTGGGGGCTCGGGACATTTGTGCAATGGAGCCTTACGAGTTTTAGTTGCACCTGTGGTTCCAAGAATTGAACTTCATCCCAATCAGTAGCTGATATCCCCTTTCCCATGAGAAATCTTTACATATTCTCTAGTAGATCATTAGGGGGGGGGGGGTCTATATGGCTGATACTGTGGTGAAACCCCTCCCACAGTGTGATGTCAGGACCTAGGTCCTCCTGACGCCATACTATGGGAGCCTTGTGGCATTGTGGGAAATGATAGCTGTTTCCAAATGTCAAGCAACCAGTATCTCCCTCTGTGCATATGTACTGTATATCTATATCCTTTTAAGTGTAACAGTTGTTGCTGGGAGTTATTAATATAGAATGAATTATTTTTGTTCTGCAGCCAAACACATGTTCCAGCTACGGGCGCACATGTACCAGGCCAGAGGGTTGATCGCCGCCGACAGCTCTGGACTCTCAGACCCCTTCGCAAAAGTGACCTTTGTTTCCCACTGCCAGACAACCAAGGTGACAACTACAATGCTTATTAAATGTACCTAAAAATGTACCTGAAGAAGTGATATAGCCTATATCAGTGCTACACAAGTCATCTGGGGGTAGACATGAATAAAAAAATACTTAGAGTGGGATTATACTCCCAAAACTACAACTTCATTAACTACTCTTGAAGTGGACCAGAACTCTTGCACAGGACAGAAGGAAACGCACCCTGTATGTATTTAGAGAGTTTAGCCTGTCTAATTTCCCTTCATCTGTGACTAATCACAAGTTGTAATTTGATCTCTCCCCTGTGTCGGCTGACTGCCCAGGCAAATAAGTTAATTTGTAAACAGGATGTTAACCCTATGTCTGCTTCCATGAAAGCAGGAAGTAGAAACACTGCAGATCTATTGCAGGATTAGTATCAGCTGTAACAAAGAAATCTTTTTCTTTAAAGGTTATTATGCTGTTGCTTATCTTTTAGAGCAGAGAGGAAGTTCTGAGTTCAGGTCCGCTTTAATTACATAAAAGAACATTTGAAAGCAATCCCAAGTATTCACTGTGTGTAAAATTGTTTATCTTCAGTGCAGAGAGCAATAGAAGCTTATTTTTCTCTTAATCAGCAAAAGCAAGTATTTCCCTGTGCCTGTGTCTTTACTCTGCCCCTCCCTTTGCTGAAGTGACTCAGCTGTTTTGCTGCCAGGGCGATGTGTCTTTTTAGCAGAGGGAGGAGGCAGACTGAAAAAGACACAGGCAGAGAGACTCTGCTGGCTGGCAATGATTACATTTGCCTATGAACCAGAGATAAGCAAGACTGTACTGCTCTCTGCAGTGAAAATAAATATTTTTCCACACAGGAAATGTTTGGGAAAGCTTTCAAATGTTCTTTTTTGTATTTTTATCAAGAGTAGTTATTGAAATTTGAGTTTTGGGAGTATAATCCTACTTTAACATGGGTTACTAATCCAAGTTGAAATATCCTTGCAATAATGTTGTCAGTTCTGTAACATACAAGCACTGTCATTGTTTTCATTATAAACAAGAGCCATCAGTATTTGGTACTCCTGTGACTTTATCCTGTCTCTCCTGCAGATCATTAATCAGACGCTGTCCCCCACCTGGAATCAGATGCTTCTGTTTGACAACATCCCCTTGCATGGAGAATTAAAGGACATTGCAGAGGACCCTCCGAACATTGTCATAGAGCTGTATGATGACGATGCCCTGGTGAGGACCACACTTACCATTTACTAGGCTTTCCTAATGGACATGATTAGTTAGATCGAAACAAAGGAAACCGAGAGCCCAATATAGTGTAGTATTTACAGTAGGTCAATTACAGTATATAGATTAGAGTAAGTACAATGGTTATACTCACAAACATGGGTTACCACACAGGTAACCACTATTCAGGCAGGTGGGGAGAATAAGAACCTGACCCCACTGAGGTCTAAGAAGTCGCTCTCTGTAGACAGGAAAATTGGGGAAACACCCCTCCACCAAGGGTGGACTAGACTTGGTACAAATTTGTAAACAGAGGCGCCAACCAGTGTTGCCAACCTTTCACATTATTTTTTACTGACAAATACCTAAAAATTTACTGCCAAAAGATTTTTTTTACTGACAAAATCTCCTGCGCCGCGCGTACACCGAAAAATGGGCGTGGTCACGCAACAGAATGTGGGCGTGGTCATGGGTGGGGCCAAATATACATGATTTTAGTATTGCTGTAGAAGGTCTGCAAGGGAAGTTTGAGCTCTGCCATAGTGTTTTCCCCCCTTCCCCCAAAATACATGTAATCTTACAGCATTTCACCAAAAATCCACGTAATCTGGCAGAGGTTCTTCCAAAATACTGACAATATGGCAGTGGTTCCCAAAAAATAGATGTAATCTGGCAGCAGCGATTCCCCCAACATACACATAATCTGGCAGCAGTTCCCCAAAATACATTTAATCTGACAGCAGTGGTTCCCAAAAAATAGGTAGCCCCAGGTCTATAGGTGTCCCCAGAATAGGTAACCAGGGGTATAGATGTCCCCAGAACAGGTAGCCAGGGGTATATGTGCCTAGTATATGTAGGCAGGGGTACAGGGCCGGTTCTAGACTGGCACATATGAGGGGGCAGTCAAATGGGTAGGGGGCAACATGCACAAGGAAATTTGCGGCGCGGCAACTACAGTGGGCATGGCAAGTAAATGCACATAATGAGAGACAGCGTTTCACCAGTAAATGCACATTAGAGACAGCCTTTCACCAGTAAATGCATGTAATGACAGACAGCTTTTTACCAGTAAATGCACGTAATGAGAGACAGCTTTTCACCAGTAAATGCACGTAATGAGAGACAGCTTTTCACCAGTAAATGCACGTAATGAGAGACAGCTTTTCACCAGTAAATGCACGTAATAAGAGATACGGGAAATCAGAAGAGTAGGAGGCGCCCTTTGGTATAGCACAATAGTGAATAGGTATTTCGAATTTGTAGGGTAAGGATAAAAGTTCCTACCTCAGATGAAGAGTCTCAGATCGGTATACTGTAAAACAATTTATTGGAAATTTGGACTAAGCACTTGGACAACGCGTTTCGCGACCGCAACTCGCTTCCTCAGGTCAAATAATCGTGCTGTGGTGACTCATGCGGAAAGCTGGGCGCCGATCTGAGACTCTTCATCTGAGGTAGGAACTTTTATCCTTACCCTACAAATTCGAAATACCTATTCACTATTGTGCTATACCAAAGGGCGCCTCCTACTCTTCTGATTTCCCGTGAATCCATACCCTACTGGTTAGGGCGGATGTTCCTACCGCTTTATAGGACATCCTTTTTTCTCAGGAGCAGCGACCTTAAAGGCCGAGTGGAGACGGTACTTCTCCACATGCACTGAAGGTGGTTGCCGTCATACGCAACCCACCCTTGTGAGTATATTAATTATTATTACCTATTCCAAATACCGAGACGTTATCACGCGATATCGGGCTCCCGGTGTCCCTGTGTTTTTTAGTTTTCTGTCCAGTACAAGAGATAGCTTTTCACCAGTAAATGCACGTAATAAGAGACAGCTTTTCACCAGTAAATGCACATAATAAGAGACAGCTTTTCACCAGTAAATGCACATAATAAGAGACAGCTTTTCACCAGTATATGCACATAATAAGAGACAGCTTTTCACCAGTAAATGCACATAATAAGAGACAGCTTTTCACCAGTAAATGCACATAATGGCAAACAGCCAGCGTCCTCAGTATATGTAGCCAGGGATATATGTGCGCAGTATATGTAGCCAGAGGTATATGTCCCCAGTATATGTAGGCAGGGGTATATGTGCCCAGTATATGTAGCCAGAGGTATATGTCCCCAGTATATGTAGCCAGGGGTATATGTGCCCAGTATATGTAGCCACAGGTATATGTCCCAGTATATGTAGTCAGGGTTATATGTGCCCAGTATATGTAGCCAGGGTTATATGTCTCCAGTATATGTAGGCAGGGTATATGTGCCCAGTATATGTAGCCACAGGTATATGTCCCAGTATATGTAGTCAGGGTTATATGTGCCCAGTATATGTAGCCAGGGGTATATGTGCCCAGTATATGTAGCCAGAGGTATATGTCTCCAGTATATGTAGCCAGGGGTATATGTGCCCAGTATATGTAGCCACAGGTATATGTCCCAGTATATGTAGTAAGGGTTATATGTGCCCAGTATATGCAGCCAGAGGTATATGTGCCCACAATAGGTAGCCAGGGGGTATATGTGCCCAGTATATGTAGCCAGGGTTATATGTCTCCAGTATATGTAGGCAGGGTATATGTGCCCAGTATATGTAGCCACAGGTATATGTCCCAGTATATGTAGTCAGGGTTATATGTGCCCAGTATATGTAGCCAGGGGTATATGTGCCCAGTATATGTAGGCAGGGTATATGTGCCCATTATATGTAGCCACAGGTATATGTGCCCAGTATATGTAGCCACAGGTATATGTGCCCAGTATATGTAGCCAGGGTTATATGTGCCCAGTATATGTAGGCAGGGGTATATGTGCCCAGTATATGTAGCCAGAGGTATATGTCCCCAGTATATGTAGCCAGGGGTATATGTGCCCAGTATATGTAGCCACAGGTATATGTCCCAGTATATGTAGTAAGGGTTATATGTGCCCAGTATATGCAGCCAGAGGTATATGTGCCCACAATAGGTAGCCAGGGGGTATATGTGCCCAGTATATGTAGCCAGGGTTATATGTCTCCAGTATATGTAGGCAGGGTATATGTGCCCAGTATATGTAGCCACAGGTATATGTCCCAGTATATGTAGTCAGGGTTATATGTGCCCAGTATATGTAGCCAGGGGTATATGTGCCCAGTATATGTAGGCAGGGTATATGTGCCCATTATATGTAGCCACAGGTATATGTGCCCAGTATATGTAGCCACAGGTATATGTGCCCAGTATATGTAGCCAGGGTTATATGTGCCCAGTATATGTAGGCAGGGGTATATGTGCCCAGTATATGTAGCCAGAGGTATATGTCCCCAGTATATGTAGCCAGGGGTATATGTGCCCAGTATATGTAGCCACAGGTATATGTCCCAGTATATGTAGTAAGGGTTATATGTGCCCAGTATATGCAGCCAGAGGTATATGTGCCCACAATAGGTAGCCAGGGGGTATATGTGCCCAGTATATGTAGCCAGGGTTATATGTCTCCAGTATATGTAGGCAGGGTATATGTGCCCAGTATATGTAGCCACAGGTATATGTCCCAGTATATGTAGTCAGGGTTATATGTGCCCAGTATATGTAGCCAGGGGTATATGTGCCCAGTATATGTAGGCAGGGTATATGTGCCCATTATATGTAGCCACAGGTATATGTGCCCAGTATATGTAGCCACAGGTATATGTGCCCAGTATATGTAGCCAGGGTTATATGTGCCCAGTATATGTAGCCAGGGGTATATATGAACAGTATATGTAGGCAGGGTATATGTGCCCAGTATATGTATCCAGGGGTACATGTGCCCAGTATATGTAGGCAGGGTATATGTGCCCAGTATATGTAGGCAGGGTATATGTGCCCAGTATATGTAGCCACATGTATATGTAGCCAGGGTTATATGTGCCCAGTATATGTAGCCAGGGGTATATGTGCCCAGTATATGTAGGCAGGGTATATGTCCCAGTATATGTAGTCAGGGTTATATGTGCCCAGTATATGTAGCCAGAGGTATATGTGCGCACAATAGGTAGCCAGGTGACCCCCCCCCCCCAGCAGGAGGACAGCAGCGCAATGGAGGGAGAGCTGTGGCATCAGCGGTGGAGAAGGGGGGCAATCTACTCCCCTTCTCTCACCTTAGTGCTCTCCCTCCCTCGCTGACTGTCCCCTCCTGATCTAAGTGCTGAGTGGCTGGCAGGTGGCAGCAAGCGGAACTTACCTGCTGCGTCTCTCGTCGCCGGCGCGGGATGATTTGCTGCTACTCTGGTCTGGTCCAGAGCAGCAGAACTTCCGGCGCAGGAGCGAGACGGAAGGTAAGTCCCGCCCGCTGCCAAACGCCACTCTGCACTTAGATCAGGAGGGGACAGTCAGCGAGGGAGGGAGAGCACTAAGGTGAGAGAAGGGGGCCCCCCTTCTCCACCGCTGCCCACAGCTCTTCCTCCACTGCGCTGCTGTCCTCCTGCAACAGGGCGGTCGGCCGACTGGCCGCCCTTTTACGGACGCTGCTGAATTCCTTACGAAATTCACGGGCAGCTCATTTTGTATCAAAATTTACGGGCTGCCCATAAATTTACGGGCGGTTGGCAACACTGGCGCCAACAAGAGTAAAAATGTTTAAAAAGGGGGAAGTTATGGTGGACTTACCTCCCTCGTGGATAAACAGACTGAATAACGTTACTTAGATTCAAGGTAACATTTATTAGGTACTCCAAAAAGCAACGCATTTCTCAGGTCACAGTCCCGCTTCATCAGGCAAATAATTGGAGAAAACAAAAAGCGCAGAGGCGCTTGGCTGCTACACAGACCCCTTTTTGTTTTCTCCAATTATTTGCCTGATGAAGCGGGATTGCGACCTGTGAAACGCGTTGCTTTTTGGAGTACCTAATAAATGTTACCTTGAATCTAAGTAAAGTTATTCAGTCTGTGTATCTACGAGGGAGATACGTCCACCATAACTTACCCCTTTTTAAACGTTTTTTTAATTATTTTTCTTTTATTCTTGTTGGCGCCTCAGTTTTTCAAATTAGTACCACGATTAGTTAGATGTATGAGGTTTCATTTCTGAGATTCTATAGATATCTACATGTGATAAAAAGCATCTGTTCTTTCTGTATCCATTGCTGTCCTCCTTTGTGTTGTATGTCATATCTGTGCCAATGGGGGTAGAACAACATCCTCCTTCTACTGACAAACGGACTGGTAGCTCGATTGTCAATGCTGACTTTAGTCATTTGAGGCCATACAATCATCGATTGCCACCCGATTTGGTAAAATGGTTGATCCCTCTCTGATTAAAATCTGTTCAGGGAATGATCGATTCCTATCACACACAGGAAACCAGTGTTTTTTAATAGCCGTAGCTGGATAGTGTTAAGGGCTCTGCCTCTGACACAGGAGACCTGGGTTCAAATATTGGCTCTTCCTGTCCAGTAAGCCAGCACCTGTTCAGTGAGGAGACCTTGGGCAAGACCCACTAAAACACTGCTACTGCCTATAGAGCGTGCCGGGCAGTTCAGCCCCACAGCTGCTGGCCATGAGTGCTATTCGGGAGCAGAAATGAAGGTGACAATGGTGGACTGTTGCACCAGGCTCACAGGAACACTCATGTTATGCCATTTGTCAATTTTTCAGGATCACAGGATTTGTCTCTGTAAATTAAGCCTTTGTCTTGCAGTGTATTGCACAGTCCTTGTGGTACAACTCCGGTATTATTATATGACCTGTTTTTATCCTGGAATATGTTGCCAGACAGTAAACTATTTTCTTTTATTGTCTTTTAGGGTAAACCAGAGTATCTTGGTTCTACTGTTGCGGCTCCGACAGTGACCTTGTCAGATCAGACGTATTCCCCGGCCAAACTGGCTTATTACCCCCTGTATTGTGGCCACCTGTCTGGAGGGGACCTGCTGGCTGCCTTTGAATTGCTACAGGTAAGTATTCACCCTTATACTAATAGTATTCCACAAATACTGTATTTTTTGGACTATAAGACTCACTTTTTCTCCCCTAAAAGTGGGGGGAAAAGCCACAGCGTCTTATAGTACAAATGCAGGGAGTTCCTGACTTGTGAATGCCTGCCAATATGAATCTCCAAACCGCTGCAATGTCAGGGACTCCCTGTACTGAGCCCACGCAGAGAAGGACACAGGGGGACAAACAGAGGACACAAAGGGGCATAGAGGAGGACACAAGGGAGACACAAAAGGGCATAGAGGAGGACACAAGGAGGACAGAGGCTGACCCGGGGGGACACAGGAGGACACAAGAAGGACAGAGGATGACACAGGGAGACACAAGAGGTACAAGGGGGAATGAGGTATAAAGGGGCCATAATCCACAATATGCCCCTTCACCATGGATGCACCAGGTTTAGTGTATATATCTTTCCCCTGGTTTTTGTCCTCTTAACCTAGGTGTGTCTTATAGTCAGGAGTGTCTTATAGTTTGAAAAATACGGTACTTTATCCATACTTGCTTAGTCTGCCACTCCACACCTGAGTTGTGGTTTATAAACTGACAATTCCTTTATTCTCTCTCAGATTCCAGATTCAGGACCCCAGAGCCTGCCGCCCATCGAGACCCCGGATCCCAGCCAAGTCTATCCTGTGCCCGCTAATATCCGCCCAGTGCTGAGTAAATATAAAGTGGAGGTAAGTAGCGATCAACTGCTGAACTAAGAAATCAGAGGAAAGGACTGTCTGTGTTCTGCACCACAACCAACCCTTTTCCATGTGTTTTTTTCTCTGCAGTAGATTAACTACTTAAGAGCCGCAGTGATTGAAATCTACGCCCTGCTTTGGTGGTTACCTGGCTGGCAGGGAGTAGATTTCAATCAGTCGCCGCTGAATCACTGCCATGTCCCGTCGCAGCTCACTTGCTCTGCCCGTCTCTATAACGGCACAGTCCTGTAAGCCGGTCAGGAGCCGATTTCACTGTCTTCTGGCCCTGTCTATTAAGGTAAGCAAATCCGATTGGCTTACATTGAAAGACAGGGTCAGGTGCCAATGAAAGCAGCTCCTGACCGGCTCACATGACTCTGCCGTCATAGAGAAGGTGGCCCAGGTTCCCGATGTGCGGCGGTGACGGCGTTTGCGGCGGGTATGTGCGGCGATTAGTCGTTATCCGTCGGGATTCCACCGTTTCTGTACCAGTGGTCTCTGGTCCGTAAGGGGGCAGAGACCGCTGGTACTTAAGTGGTTAAATAACAACTGACCTGATGCAGATTTCCTGGCTGTACTGCTGATCTTCTGCCTCTAATACTTAAAACCTGTACTGAAAATAAAAGTCAAAATAAGCATACATAAGTCATACTTACCTTCCATGTAGTCTACTCCACAGTGTCTTTCTCCTGTCCCGCGTCCTGTTTGTTCACTATGATCAAGGGAATTTTCCGTCCTCCCTTTTGAAAATAGCCATTACCCATAACAGCTTTCTGGTCAGCACACAGTTAAACTGTAACATCGCCCACTTGAGCCATAGGGAAACATGGACATTACCTGGTACATCAGTTTTCCTCTCAGCTATAACTGACAGCAACTGATATCTTACTGACAGCAACTGATATATTTCAGATCTGACAAAATATTGTCAGAACTGGATGGGATTATTGTCAGAAGAAAATGGTGAGCTTCTGAGAGGAACTGATGGCAAGGTAACTATGTAATGTTTATTTGAAGTTACCTCATGTGTTTATTTTAAATATTTTTACTCAGTACAGGTTTTCTTTAAAGCCATAGACCATGAACAAGCATGAAGATCAGATGTTTCTTATTGAAGTCTGACTGCATGCTGGTTTCAGGTGTGCGATTCAGACGCTACTGCAGCCTAAGAGATACAGCAGGACTGCCAGACAACTGGTATTGTGTAAAAGGAAATAAATATGGCAGCTTCCATATCCCTCTTAAGTCAGTTGTCTTTTAAAAACTTTACTCTACTTGTATAAGGAAATACTGGAGATTTTATCAGGTGACTTTGCCTTGGCATAGATCTGTGTTACAGGAGCATTGTGGGAAAAAGATGTCATATGTAACATGTAGCCTTGCCTGTTGGGAAGGGGGGTGCCTGGGCAGGCGAGGGTCAGGGGCAGTCAATGTAGATGTTTATGTTAGGGTTAGGCATCAAAGGGGAGCTTGTTAGTGTTAGGCAGAGCCAGGACAAGGTGCTCCAGCACCCAAGGCTGAGACACCAAAGTGCGCTTTTCCATCCCTCCCACCCCAGCCGTCACACACTGATTGCTATTAGACTAAGAGGTGCCCCAGGACCCCCAACACCTTAATCTCCAGCTATCTTGCAGTCACTGCCACATATCCCCTTTTCTTATTTCTATCTGCTTTAAACACAATAAGGGGAATGTAAGTTGTACCCCCTGAGGCTGGTGTGCGCCCCCTCCTACACTGCACCCTGTGGCTGGAGCCTCTCTCGCCTCTGCCTTGGCCCGGCCCTGGTGCTAGGCATCAGAGGGGGAGTGGTTAAGCTTAGGCATCATTAAGGGAGGGCTCTGTGTGAGAATAGGGTTAGGTTTAGCTGTAGTAAAATATCTGTAACATTTACCAATATATCGGAATTAGCACTGCAAAATAGTTGAATATGGGTAAATTTACCAATATTCTACTACCAGCTATTTCAGGTGCCCAAACCTCCAGGCACCCCTTTTTTGCATGTACGCCCAGGCAGTAGTTCCTGTACTGTCACCCCAAGCAATGAGAAACGATTGATGCAAATCACAGTGCACACCAATGTTTATGCCTGTATGCCAATACTATGAGTTACAACAACCTGCAGTTCCACAGGCCACACTGCGGGGGAAACATCCGGACAAGAAATAGCAGATCAATGGATATGTTCAAATAGGAAGAAACTCCAGGAGCAACACCCTGACTTTTACCAGCACACTTCTCAAAAAGCTTCAATTGATACATCTTCAGAAGGCAATACAGCAATGAAAAAAACAATATACTTATCAGCACCTGCAGAGAGATGAGGAGGTGCGGAGGGGGATCAGCGATCGTTTTGCCCTGAAATATGGGCTTTCTCAAGATGGAGGTGGGCCGATGATTGTTTCACCCTGCAATATGGACTTTCTCAAGATGGAGGAGGGTCAACGATGATTTCACTCTACAATATGGGCTTTCTGAAGACGGAGGAGGGTCGACGATCATTTCACTCTACAATATGGGCTTTCTCAAGACGGAGGAGGGTCGACGATCGTTTCACCCTGCAAAATGGGCTTTCTCAAGATGGAGGAGGGTCGACGATCGTTTCACCCTGCAAAATGGGCTTTCTCAAGATGGAGGAGGGTCGACGATCGTTTCGCCTGCAATATGGGCTTTCTCAAGATGGAGGAGGGTCAACGATCGTTTCACCCTGCAATATGGGCTTTCTCAAGATGGAGGAGGGTCGACGATCGTTTCGCCTTGCAATATTGGCTTTCTCAAGACGGTCTTGAAAAAGCCCACATTGCAGGGTGAAACGATTGTCGGCCCTCCTCGCACCTCTTCATCTCTCTGCATGTGCTGATAAGCATATATTTTTTTTAATTGCTGTATTGCTTTTTGAAGATTTATCGATGAAAGCTTTTTGAGAAGTGTGCTGGTAAAAGTCGGGGTGTTGCTCCTGGAGTTTCTTCCTATTTGAACATAATGAGAAATTACTGGTTCAGACGCTATCCCCAAGGCTTCCTGGAGAAAGTTTTAGGTGAAGTTAAGCTTTCAGTGTCACAAAGTTGTCAAAGGTCGATGTGAAGTTGATCACATGGAATAAAGTCTCCACATACTCCATCATTTTATGTCTATACACTCATTCGTGTTGGCAGGAGATTAATTAACTGCAGCTATTTCCTTCTCACATTAATTCTGGAAAATGCTGAGTAATGGTTAGGCCTCAGCAGACTGACAGCCTGGAATACAAGTCTCCAGAGAATAGAAATCACTTTATAACATACATTACAGGATCATTCATTATCATGATATGAATCAACAGCCATTTCTTCTCCCCAGATAATCAATCACTGATCACTAATGTACAGCAGGCTTCAGTATAAAGCTTCCCGTTACCAGGTCTGATTGTAACCAGTCTGGTATTACTCTGGACTCCTCCTTGTCCTTCATTCCCAAACAGGAAGAACTATCGCCCAATTTAACCACTTAATGACCGCCTATCGCCGATTGGCGGCGGCTGTTCGTAAGTGGGTTTCTATGGAAACGGCCGCTTGTTCGAGCGGCTGTTCCCTGTCAGTTCATGGAGGGTGTCTCCGTGAACAGCCTGCGAGTCTCCGATCGCGGCTCGCAGGCTAAATGTAAACACCCGGGGACATAATCCCCGGTGTTTACATCGTACGGTGCTGCTGTCACAGCAGCGCCGTAAAGGAGATCGGCGATCCCCGGCTTCTGATTGGCCGGGGATCGCCGGCATCTGAAGCCTATCAGAGGCGGTACGGGACGGATCGCCGTCCTGTACCGCCCGTAGAGAGAAAGGGAGGGAGGGAAGGAGAGGGAGGGCGGAATAGCGCTGCGGAGGGGGGCTTTGAGGAGCCCCCCCGCAGGGCACAAACAGGTGGTGGCGATCAGACCCCCCAGCAGGACATCCCCCTAGTGGGAAAAAAGTAGGATGTCTGATCGCCCTGCCTGCAACGTGATCTGTGCTGGGGGCTGAAGAGCCCACCCAGCACAGCGCATATGCAAATCCAGCTATGCTAAGATACTGAGTAGATTGCCTATAATTAGTTCTACTTACTAATTTCCAGTTTTGAATGTACACTAGACTAGACTAGTTTAAAGTGTACCTGTGAGAGGCTTAATACGTGTATTTATAAGTATAAATACACGTATTAAGCCTCTCACAGGTACACTTTAAACTAGTCTAGTCTAGTGTACATTCAAAACTCCATGAGGTCTGTGGGCTTCTGAGGTCTGTGGGCTTCTTCGCCATCCTCTCCACCTGTTCCGTTCAGTAGATATCCCTCCTGGTATTTTGGCCAGTCACGACTAGTAATGGCTTTTGTGGATGCGCGGCGCACGTCCGCACACTACTGCAGGCACAGAACGCTCCCAGCTGCCAGAGCACAATGGGTAGGCCACACATGCAGAGAAAAGAGGCCAACCAGAATATCTGGAGATTAGTGAGGAAAGGTAGTGACTACTTGTGCAGAGCTTTTTATGGTAGGGTGTGGCGTTTAAGCTGGATCTTTTGGGTAATGGGTAGCCAATGGAAAGATATGCAGAGAGGGGCCGCATCAGAGGAACGGGAGGAGAGGTGGATGAGACCACCTGCAGGGTTCAGTAGAGACATGGAGTCATATGTCCAGTGGTCGCCCTAATATGAAGTCCTGAACACATGTCCTCCAATGGCCTCAAAAGATTGGATAGATAGCTAAACTTCTGGAAGACATTTAGGATCATAAAGAAAAAAATAAAAATGGAATGTAACTTGCCTCCTTGATAAGACATGACTAGTGCTTGTGGAGAATGGAAGTTAATAAAGGCCCCTATACACAAATGTTTTCTCATGTAATTATTGTTTAATCTTTTCTCTGTGATGGGCTGTTAGATATCCTAGGCAGGCCCGGATTTACCTCACAGGAGCCTATAGGCACTGATGTCCTGGCATCTTAGACTTGGCCCTCAATGAACCTACAAACCCTCACTGAACCACACTTCACCACAAGTGTGCTGGCTGACCCAGCTGTCACTTCTCCCTTACTTCCCTTGCCCATTATAGGTAGCTACAGATGTCCCATAGCATTCGGCAACCAGAAGTACCATCAGTACTAAGTAGCTAGAGGTTCCCTCGACTGAAGGGAGATCTTGTCAGTGGAAAGAGCAGGGTGAGTAACCTTTAATTTATACTCTCAGCAGGACTCTGCATAGGTAAGCGCTCGGGGAGGGGGGTGAGCCATTTTCTCATACAGTAGGCAGGGGCATAATGACATAATGGGGTTAGGGTTAGGCACCATCAGGGGATCATAGAGTTAGGCACCACTAGGGGGGTCTTAGGGTTAGGCACCACCTTAGGGTCTTAGGGTTAGGCACCACCAGGGAAGTCTTAGGGTTAGGCACCACCTGAGGGTCTTAGGGTTAGGCACCACCAGGGAAGTCTTAGGGTTAGGCACCACCTGGGGGGTCTTAGGGTAAGGCACCACCTGAGGGTCTTAGGGCTAGGCACCACCAGGGAAGTCTTAGGGTTAGGCACCACCTGAGGGTCTTAGGGTTAGGCACCACCAGGGAAGTCTTAGGGTTAGGCACCACCTGGGGGGTCTTAGGGTAAGGCACCACCAGGGGGGGTTAGGGGAGGGTTTTTTGTGAGAGTAGGGAGAAGTAAGGTCATCAGGGGTTGTCTTAGGGTTAGGCACTGCCAGGGAGGGGTTAGGGTTAGGCACCATCAGGGGAGGATTCTGTGTGAGAGTAGGGAGAAGTTAGGTCATAGTAATCACTTTTCCTGGCTATATCCAGAGCCCTTTTATAGCCTTTTATAGCCTCCTTTACAGCATCCTTTTTATAAAGTATAACTAGCTTTTCGGCTACACCAGGCATCCTTTACAGCAGAATTTGGCATATGGGCTACACCGGGCACTCTTTGTAGCTGAATTTAGCATATGGGCTACACCGGGCACTCTTTGTAGACGAATTTTGAATATGGGCTACACCGGTCGCCCTTTGTATCCAAAGTTGATATTTCGCCTACACCAAGCGCCCTTTGTAGCCGAATTTGGCATATGGGCTACACCCTTTTTTCAAGGCGCCCTTTTCAAATTTACGCGAGCCGGGGGCGTGATCAGGGGTGTGGCTTAAGTATCCCTCTTTCTCATCTCAAAAAGTTGGGAGGTATGGTATAGCCATGTTAAGCCAATGTTAAGATATTGTCTATAACATTTTTTTATTGTTTCTTCATCTTTATCTAAGGTAGAACAATAAATAAGGTAAAATAACAGTATTAAACAGGACAAAATATTGTAACATTTTAAAAAAATTACAGTTGTAATGAACATCAACATAGTAAAACAATGGTAAATATTAACGATACTTTACCACAACTAAACCTAATCACACAGAACCCTCCTCTTACTGATGCCTAAGCCTAGACCCTCCCTGGTGGTGCCTAACTCTAAGACCCTCCTTCCTGATGCCTAACCCTAAACTCCCCCTTCCTGACACACCCTAAAACCCATTTTATCCGCTGCGAATAACGTTAATACAAAAAGCAATACATGTGTAAAATAATACATTTCAAAACAATACTATACGAAATTATAATTGTCAAAACCAATTTCAAAATAATATTTTTCAAAACACTAATTGCCAACAAAAACAAACAATTTTGGTTGGACAGGCCCTTCGCCTCAATAAATTTATCTGGCGCACAAATTTCTTCTTTGGCGCCTAATAGCTGATATTTTGCATTAGTGACTATAGGGCGCCCAAATAGTCCATTAGCCCCAGGTGCCCAAATTTCCTGATTCCCTTTACACTGGTGAGGATGAGATGAAAGGCCACCTGTGGCACGGAGAGAGATAGGCTGCTGCCTGTGCAGAGAGAGATGGGGGCTAGGGATGGTCGAATCTCTCCCAATCAAATTCATGGCTACAGGGCCGGGCCGGCTATAGACTTTTTGCTGCCTTAAGCCATGGATACAGGATGCTGGACGGGAGGCTGGAGATCCCATCGTTGGAACCCTGAGAGTGGGTGAGTAATGCTATTGTGCGTCTCTGCCAACTGGGGGGGAGTTGGGGAAATGAAGGAGCATGCTTTATTTTCAAGGGAGGGAGTGCTAGGAAGGGGGCATTTGGGCAGGGGAGCCGCCTCTTGCCACCCTCTAATTATTGCTGCCCTGAAGCACACGATTCACGCTGCTTTATGGAAGAACCGCCCCTGTGTTAGTTTAAAAAGCAATTATTCCCACCAAAACCTTAACCAATTACGGACCGACGCAGTACAAATGTACGTCGGGCGGGTGGCGATGGGGTTCTGACCGGACGTAAGCTCTACGTCCCATTCACCGCACGTCCCCGCCGCTCTCGCCGCTTTCCACCAACCGCAATTAGCAGCCCTGCCGCCTCTATGACGGCAGAGCACTGTGAGCCGGTCAGGAGCCGTTTTCATTGGCTCCTGGCCCTGTCATTACTGTAAGCCGTTCCCATTGGCTTACATGGAGTGACAGGGTCAGGAGCCAATGAAAGCGGCTCCTGACCGGCGCACAGCGCTCTGCTGTCATAGAGACGGCAGAGAGCGCACCCTGCGGCGGGGACCGAGCGGCGTGACCGGCGGGAGCGATGGATTATTGCGGCGATTCGTCGGGATGCGGCGTTTTAGCGTACCAGCAGCCTCTGGTCCTTAAGGGGGCAAGTGGTTAAAGGACATCCGAGGTGAAAATAAACAATGGAGATAAACAATTTTATCTATTCTCCTTCTCCTAAAAGTGACTTTTTTTTAGCTATTCCACAGTATTATTTGATATTTAACCTTCTGCCGCCCGCGTCATGCCAATGGGCGTGGCCGCGGCGGCAGCCCCAGGACCGCGTAAAGCCAATTGTCGTAAAGTCCTGGGGCTGTGTTTTGCAGGAGATCGCGCACAGGGTGCGCGCGCATCTCCTGCTTGGTGGGCGGAGCGGAGCTCCGCCTTCAGTCTCCGAGCAGCGGTTGCCGCTCGGGAGACTGTTAGACGGCGTAATCGCCATCTATTACATGTACAGCGCTGCGATCAGCAGCAGCGCTGTACTGGGGACAGCCCTGTGACACGGCTGTCCCCTCCTGAGCAACAGAGGTGATCGGCTGTCATAGGCTGAAGCCTATGACAGCTGATCACGGGGTTTGGCTAGCGGTGGGAGGGAGGTTGGTTTACAGTGAATAAAAAAAGACGTCATTTTTGACAAAACAACATCAAATAAAAAAACAAACAAACATTGGGGGGGGGGGGGTGATCAGACCCCCACCAACACAGAGCTCTGTTGGTGGGGAGAAAAGGGGGGAAGAATCACTTTTGTGCTGTGTTGTGCCACCCTGCAGCTTGGCCTTAAAGCTGCAGTGGCCAATTAAATGAAAAATTGCCTGGTCTTTAGGGGGGTTTAACACTGCGGTCCTCAAGAGGTTAAATCTACTTTTTAAGTTTTCACTGGTTCACGGCCTCTTCTCAATGACACTTTCATTGAAGTACAGTATGCCAAAATGTATAAACTATTGATCCTTTTTTTTATCTCTTTCCTGCTCTCTGAAGCCATTTTCTGCTAGGAAAGTGTTTTATGGCTGTAATTCCTTATAATTGAGGGTTACAAAACAGTCCGACCCAGTCCCGACCCAGGCAGGAACTGTCATACCTGATTTGTAACTCTTTCAGACAGAGAAAGAAAAAAAAGGAATACAGCATAGTTATTTGTGCGCTTGGTACCGCACATACACGTGTCTATCTCATCATATCACGTCACCTCGGGTGTCCTTTAAAATAGATTAAAATAAAACAAAAAACTACAAGGTCTTTAAATAAAATAATTCTGTTGATCTCTGAATAAGAAATTCTGCTACAAATATTTGGTAAGCCTGCTCTGAAGGCATTCATTGTTCTGTAGAAACTTTTATGGTACGCTGCTGTTGTGAATATATTGCTTATGACTCTGTCTGTAACTCTTGCAGGTCCTCTTCTGGGGTGTCCGAGAGTTTAAGAAGGTGCAGTTGCTGTCTGTGGATCGGCCTCAGGTGCTTATAGAGTGTGCCGGGAAAGGAGTTAAATCCTGTGTTATTCAAAGCTACAAGAGCAATCCCAACTTCAGCGTCGCCGGAGACTGGTTTGAAGTGGTGAGTCCAGATCTCCATGTTATTGGAAAGCTCCTGTCTAATTAAGGACAATCTGTTGTAGGGTTTCATCTTCTGATATCTGACTGATATACAATAGGTTAAAGGGTGCATTATTATTATTGTGCATTTATTAATGTCGATGAGCTTTGGGGGAAGGGTCTCAACGCTGGAACGGTGAGGTGGAAGGGGGCGGGGGAAGCCTCTGTATTATCTGCTGCTTCCTTTTAAAGGGGTCCAAGCAGATTTTTTTTCTTGCAGTTTGTCCTGGTTTTTAATAGCTGTAGGAGCTGTCATTCCCCTCCCCCCCTCCCCTTCCGTCTATCCAGGGGAAGCTGTAACTGTAATCAAGTGTGACTTCTCTAAACTGTTTGGAGTACAGTGTTCTATCTCCCCACCCCCTGCTAATAAAAGCTTTTGTTTGCTCCTTGCTACTGCTAATTACAGCAGTCCTTATCTATCTACTCTTTCTGTGGGTGGCAGGGCGCGGAAGTGAAGCAATAAAAGCCACTAATAAACATTTAAATGTAAAAAGAAAAGGTAGAATAGAATTTTCTTTAGTAATAATGAGACACATTCTTAGCATGCATCTTTAATGTGTTACTGAGATACCCTGGGGGCTAAAAATGCTGCTCAGTTTACTTTGAATTACCCGTTTGGGGCATGTTTTCCCTTCAGCTTCACTCAAAACAATGTATTCATTTCCTGTCAGGAACTGCCGGAGAATGAGGTGCTGCATCCCCCGCTCAGTATCTGCGTGGTGGACTGGAGAGCGTTTGGCCGCAGCACGCTGGTCGGGACGCACATGATCAACTGTTTGAAGCAGTTCTCGTATAAACCCTCTCAGCTGGACACATCCTCAATAAAGGAGATAGAGGAGGAGAGCGCCCCCTCTGATAGTGGTGAGATATGTCATTTACATTTCTGGGCTTTTTTAGCTGACATCTATTATATACAGTATGTGCACCTATTGCCCTTGTACGAGTTCCCTCTTTCCTCCTGCTTGAGGCCATTTTAAAATTAAAGCTTAAATAGCACATGGCACCTGCCATATCATTGTTGTGCTATTCAGGACTCCTTTTTCATGCTAATTAGCAGTTCCCATTTAGGAGTTAAAATTACCATTCATTGCATATTCCAGTACATATTCCAGTACAGTGTGCTAAGAATATCATTGTGGAGTCCCCTCCTGCTAGGTGTCCCTCAGGTGTCTGCCTAGTTTGCCTTACCATAAAATAGTCCTGCCTGGGATGTCCATAAAGATGATTCTAGAGAACAAGTTTGTGTAAATGTGGGTTGGGTACACAGATGGTCAATAGAATGCAAATAACTGACTATCTAGTTTAATCTCTAGTTTATTAAAGCAGAAGACTGCAGGGCTCACAATTAATTGTTCTCTCAGCTGCTTTCCTAACTCTTTAGCAGCCAATTTATTTAGAGGCTTCCAAGTGCTCCAGGCCAATTTATTTTAGCACTTTTTTAATTTCCTGTTTGTTACATTTCCTTTCTTCTAATTAGTACTGCTGTAATGTGTATTTATGGCCACTTGTCACTAGGGGGCAGTGTGAGACAATAGCAGAGGACTTCTGCTTTCAGTTTCTACAGTGGGATGCGAAAGTTTGGGCAGCCTTGTTAATCGTCATGATTTTCCTGTATAAATCATTGGTTGTGACGATTAAAAATGTCAGTTAAATATACCATACAGGAGACACACACAGTGATATTTAAGAAGTAAAATTAAGTTTATTGGATTGACAGAAAGTGTGCAATAATTGTTTAAACAAAATTAGGCAGGTGCATAAATTTGGGAACCACAAAAAAAGAAATCAAATCAATATTTAGTAGATCCTCCTTTTGTAGAAATTACAGCCTCTAAACACTTCCTGTAGGTTCCAATGAGAGTCTGGATTCTGGTTGAAGGTATTTTGGACCATTCCTCTTTACAAAATATCTTCAGTCCATTCAGGTTTGATGGCTTCTGAGCATGGACAGCTCTCCTTAACTCACACCACAGATTTTCAATTATATTCAGGTCTGGGGACTGAGATGGCCACTCCAGAACGTTGTACTTGTTCCTCTGCATGAATGCCTTAGTGGATTTTGAGCAGTATTTAGGGTCGTTGTTTTGTTGAAAGATCCAGCCCCGGCGCAGTATCAGCATTGTCACTGATTCCTGGACATTGCTCTCCAGAATCTGTTGATACTGAGTGGAATCCATGCGTTCCTCAACTTTTTCCTCCATGCATAACACCCCTTGTTATACCCAAATAACTCAATTTTAGTTTCATCAGTCCACAGCACCTTATTCCAAAATGAAGCTGGCTTCTACAAATGTGGTTTAGCATACCTCAAGCGGCTCTGTTTGTGCTGTGAGTGGAGAAAAGGCTTCCTCTGCATCACTTTCGCATACAGCATCTCCTTGTGTAAAGTGTGCCGAATGGTTGAACGATGCACAATGACTCCATCTGCAGCAAGATTATGTTGTAGGTCTTTGGTGCTGGTCTGTGGGTTGATTGACTGTTCTCACCATTTTCCGCTTCTGTCTATCCAAAATTTTTCTTGGTCTGCCACTTCGAGCCTTAACTTGAACTGAGCCTGTGGTCTTCCAATTCCTCAATATGTTCCTAACTGTGGAAACAGAGAGCTGAAATCTCTGAGACAGCTTTCTGTATCCTTCCCCCTAAACCATGATGGTGAACAATCTTTGTCTTCAGGTCATTTGCGAGTTGTTTTGAGACCCCCATGTTGCTACTCTTCAGAGAAAATTAAAAGAGGAGGGAAAATTACAATTGACCCACTTAAATACTCTTTCTCATAATTGGATTCACCTGTGTATGTAGGTCAGGGGTCACTGAGCTTACTAAGCCAATTTGAGTTCCAATAATTAGTTCTAAAGGTTTTGGAATAAATAAAATGATAACAATGCCCAAATTCTTGCACCTGCCTAATTTTATTTAAACAATCATTACGCACTTTCTGTTAATCCAAAAAACGTCATTTCACTTCTCAAATATCACTGTGCGTGTCTCCTATATGATATATTTAACTGACATTTTTTATTGTAACAACCAACGATTGATACAGGAAAATCATGACAATTAACAAGGTTGCCCAGACTTTCACATCCCACTGTATATCCTCTGCTAGCAGAGAGACATCAAAGCATTCCAAGAATTTACAGCACAAGGAGTTCTGCCAGCTGAGATCAAAAGCAGCGCACTTATCTCAAACGAGATAACTTTACTTTATCGAAGCTGCTAATGGGTTAAATCAGGCCTGCTGTATATCTACCCATATAAGTCTTTTTAAACTGGGGAACATCTGAATGTTTGCTTGTGTTTTCAGCAGGGCCACAGCAGAGTGCACCACCAACCCAGCAGGAACCGCCTGACCATATTTATGTAGATGTGGAGCCGCCGCCCACTGAAGTTCCACCCACATCCTCCTCATCTCCCTCTCCGGTGCCTCCTACCGGACCGACTCCTGATTCAGCTACAACATCCCTTCTCGAAGAGGACCCTTCCAAACCTCTGGATACAGCACTGGCCAAACTGGCCACCCCCACCCCAGAAAAGAGCTCCGCCCGTGACACTCCTAAGCCGAGAACCTCGAATGCCACCTTTAAATCTCCCCTGCAGAAAGACTCTAAGCAACAGGTGACAGTGGCATCTTCATCTCTGTTGTACTTCCAGATTAGGCACTAGTCAATATTCATGTGTGCAATGAAATGATGGTAGTAGGTTATATTCAAAGCAGGTGGCTTTGTCTGTTAATTTGGGAATCATTTATCTGATATTAGCAAGGTTGGCTTTACACTTTTCTGCCCTTAAAGGGACACTTAAGTCAAACAAAAAAAAAATGAGTTTTACTCACCTGGGGCTTCCAATAGCCCCCTGCAGCTGTTCGGTGCCCTCGCCGTCTCCCTCCGATCCTCCTGGTCCCGCCGGCAGCCACTTCCTGTTTCGGTGACAGGAGCTGACAGGCTGGGGACGCGAGTGATTCTTCGCATTCCTGGCCACAATAGCGCCATCTATGCTGCTATAGCATATATCATATACCATATAGCAGCATAGATAGTGCTAATGTGTCTGGGAACGCGAAGAATCACTCGCGTCCGCAGCCTGTCAGCTCCTGTCACCGAAACAGGAAGTGGCTGCCGGCGAGGCCAGTAGGATCGGAGGGAGACAGCGAGGGCACCGAACAGCTGCAGGGGGCTATTGGAAGCCCTAGGTGAGTAAAACTCATTTTTTTTGTTTGACTTAAGTGTCCCTTTAAAGCAACTTTCTTGTTGCTCCCCTTCCATGTGCAGCAGCCCCCCTCCCATTCCACCAGCAGCCCCATCTTCCATGAATCCCCTTGAGCAGACACTCCTTTCTTCCATGTGTTGCTCCCTGTTTGCAGCCTCCCTTTTCTACTTGCAGCCTTCACTTCCATATGCAGAAACCCTTCTTCCATGTCATGCTGCCCCTTGGGCTACAGGATGCTGCTTGGTTGTGGGCCGCCTCCCATCATCCCTCCTCCTCGCTGTACTGTCTACTGAGCAGCACACTCTGCTTATATATAGCCAAACAGCTTCTCTGTACAGTGTTCAGTCCCTAATATGTTTGCTCAATGGTTATTAAAGGGGAACTCCAGCCTAAACAAACATACTGTCATCAAGTTACATTAGTTATGTTAATTAGAATAGATAGGTAATATAATCTCCTACCCACCCTGTTTTAAAAGAACAGGCAAATGTTTGTGATTCATGGGGGCTGCCATCTTTGTCATGGGGGCAGCCATCTTTTTGGTTGAAAGGAGGTGACAAGGAACAGGAGACACAGTTCCCACTGTCCTGTGTCCTGATAACCCCTCCCAGCTGCACACACTAGGATTCAAATGTCAGATTCAAAATGTAGAAAAAAAAAAATTGCACCAAAACAGCAGAACAAAATCCGAAATCCCATCATGCTTTGCACAGCATCAGGGGAAAAAAGCTCGGGCAGTTTTCTTCTGTGCAGCTAAAAATGAGGCTTGTATAAGAGAAACAAAGTTCTGATGCTGTGAAACTGTTAAATAAACACCAAGCCTTTTCAGTGCTGCTGAGTAGATTTTTAGTCCGGAGGTTCACTTTAAAGTTGGTATTGATTGATTATGGTGATTTTAAGGTTAGGGTAAATTGCACGTATAAAAAAAATCAATGCTTTTCCTTTTTCACTTCCTCTCCTTTATATATTACAGTTTGCCCATGTTTTAATAAAGGAATCTATAGGCATTCCCACTCTTCTATCTCATCTATACCTCACTTACACTGATGAATATTCTTCATATTTTGCAGGCTTTAGTGAGAGGCTCCTTAAGGCGTTCTACAAAAAAAAAGAAGCGAACCATAGCAGACGAGTCTGCAGAAAACGTCATAGACTGGTGGTCCAAGTACTACGCCTCAGTGGAGAAGTGGCAGAAGGTGAGTATGCCTGCTGTGCACAGGGAAGAAGTCCTCTGTAATTTGTGTGCCGTGGCGGTTTTGTTGAGGACCAGCTACCCTACTATGCGCAAATCATGTAACACCCACCGATAGCAACTCACTGATGGATAAAGATGGTTGTTTTACTTTACAAAAAAACAATAATTTTGGGACAATAAACTTAATGTGAGTCAAGCCTTGACATAACTTAAAGAGAAACTCCAACCAAGAATTGAACTTTATCCCAATCAGTAGCTGATACCCCCTTTAACATGAGAAATCTATTCCTTTTCACAAACGGACCATCAGGGGGCTCTGTATGGCTGATATTGTGGTGAAATCCCTCTCACAAAGAAATTCTGAGTACGTACTCTTGGCAGTTTCCTGTCTGTGAACCTTGTTGCATTGTGGGAAATAGCTGTTTACAGCTGTTTCCAACTGCCAAAACAGCAAGCAGCAGCTACATCACTTGCCAGCAGTAAAAATGTCACCATGTGATAAATGTCGGAATATAAATCAGGGATTTAACCACCCTAGCGTTCTGGACGAGCTGAGCTCGTCCAAGAAAAAGTTGCTGTTAGTGTTTAGGACGAGCTCAGCTCGTCCAGCGCTGTCCCCACTCACCGCTGTGCAGCGCATGATTTCCGCCGCCTTCTCTGTGCTGCTGCGGCTGCTGCGGGGCTCCCTCTCCCTCCTGCTGGGCTCTGATCGCCGGTCCCAGGCTCCCCAGGCTCCCCCGATCCTCCGGTCCCCGCTCCCCTCTTCTCTCCGCAAGCCTACGGAGATCCGGCAGTCAGGGAAGATGGCGTAGCCCAGCCACTTCCTCTGACGCCGGCTCCTGCGCCCCCTAGCGTCCGTCGCGGCGACAGCATCATTGGATTACATAGGGAAACAAACTCTATGTAATCCAATCATGCTACAGTAATTCAAAAAGTTGTTTGCACAAACACAAACACCTGTCAGTTCTCAATAAAAGCCCTGAACAGTTACTGGCTCTCCCTCTTTCAGAGTCCCCAGCGTCCAGTGTTAGTCAGCTAGCATCTGTGATTTCTGTGCGATTTCTGTGCGATTACTGCTTTTTTCCAGCCTTAGCTTCGTTCATATTACTGTCAGATTGCGTATTGCTTTCCGTCTTTTTCAAGACGCTGTGATCCCTGTGCGTTTGCTTTTGCTGTTTTTTTTTGTTTGTTTTTTTTTTGTCGCTGCCCGTGACCCCGTACCCTGCTTGGGGTCATGGCCTCGTCCTCCCGGAGGCGTGTGCGTGACGAGGAGTTGCTGGATGTCCTCGAGGCAAGCGACAGCGAAGACGAGCTCCTAGAGGAATCGACAGACAGCGAGGTTCCCGGTAACCTGTCTTCGGAGACGGAGACCAGTGATGAGGAAGCCGAGGAGCCAGTGACGGTCGCACGCACCTGGTGTGAGCTGGGGAGCCCCACTCAAGCTCCGCCACCCAGGTTCCCCTTCACAGGGGCACCCGGGCAGAAGATCGCGTGCGACGAGAGTCCGCTGTCCTTTCTGGAGCTCTTCCTGACTGATGACGTCATCCGCAAGATCGTTGAGGAGACGAATCGCTATGCAGCGCAACATCAGCAGGAATCTTCTCTACCCAGGTTCTCGCGGAGCAGGAAGTGGGAACCTGTGACCAGCAACGACATCTGGGTGTTCCTGGGGCTCGTCATCCTCCAGGGAGTTGTTGGTAAGCCGCTGCAGAAGTGGTACTGGACCACTAATAAGATCCTCAGTACGCCCTTCTTTGGATCTGTTATGTCCGAGCCACGGTATACCCTCATCATGAAGTATTTGCACTTCGGAAATAACGAGGAGTTTGATGAGGCCACCCATCCCGCACCCAAGCTGAAAAAAATTTGGGACATATACCAGATGATTGTTGCGAACTTCAAGGCTGTGTATGTTCCAGATCGCGACATCACGGTTGACGAAAGCCTCATGGCATATAAGGGGAGACTGAGCTGGGTGCAATTTATTGCATCAAAAAGGGCACGCTTTGGGGTGAAGTCGTTTATGTTATGTGAGGCCAACTCCGGGTACATCTGGAACTCTGTAATTTACACGGGCAAAGGCACCAAATTTGCCCCTCAGTTCAGCCAGTTTGTCTCTAGCCACTCTGTCCTAACCCTAATTGAGCCATTGCTGGATCAGGGGTACTGCCTGACGACAGACAATTTCTACAGAAAACGAGCAATTACAATGCCCCCCCTCTCCAAAAATAGACATCTGTTAGTATTTCTGGAAACTTTAAACAACGAATTAAAAACAAAAAACTGGGACAGACACCATGCTAAACCCAATAATCTAACAGTAGTACAAAGAAAGGCAATAGAAGAACTAAAATCAGCTCCAAATCTCATTATAAAACCAAGTGATAAAGGGGGAAATATCGTATTACAAGATGAAAATAATTACATCATAGAAGCAATGAGACAACTGTCAGATAAAAGTACATATGAAAGATTGGAGAATAGCCCCTTTCCCAAAATAAAAGATAAAATTAATCATTGGGTGGATGAAGCACGTGAGAAGTGTGCCATCACCCATCAAGAATGGGAATATTTGTTAGTGACTAACTACAATATCCCAACCATTTACTTTATCCCGAAAATTCACAAGAACCCAGCCAATCCACCGGGTCGGCCGATTGTGTCGGGGTGTGGGGGCCCCTGTGAAAGGTTGGGTAGACTAATTGACGAAAAGTTGAAACCTTTGGTCATGCAACTTCCCTCCTATGTGAGGGACAGTCGCGATGTCCTTAGGGTCCTAGAAAGTTTTGAGGCCCCCCCGGGCTCCCTCCTTGTGGGGATCGATGTGGAGTCGTTATACACTTCGATCCCACATGAGGAGGGGATCAGGGCAGTTGACTTCTTCCTGGAAGAGAGCTGCCATCAGGCAGCTGAACATAATGACATGTTAATACGAGCACTAAGTCTCGTGTTGAAATTGAACTGTTTTAAGTTCAATGGCAGGTATTATAGACAAATCAGGGGAACATCGATGGGGGCAGCATGTGCCCCGGCATATGCGTGCTTGCACCTTGGGCTCTGGGAGAGGCAGGATGTCTACCCAGACCCAGAATTTGGGGCACATGTTGCCCTTTGGCTCCGTTTTATAGATGATGTGCTGGTGGTGTGGAAAGGAACAGAATCGGAACTTTTGGTTTATATACAGAAACTAAATGAAAATAAGCGAAATATTCGTCTCACATACACGGTAAGTGATGTGGAGATGTCGTTCCTTGACATAAAATTACGATTGGAAAAAGGTAAGGTGGTTACTTCCACTTACCGCAAACCAACGGCGGGAAACAGTGTTCTCCACGCCACCAGCCATCACCCCCCTGCTCTGATACGATCTATTCCATATAGCCAATTCCTGCGTATACGCAGGAATTGCTCAACAGACGATCAATTTAGAACTGAGGCAAGGGAAATGTATTCAAGATTTAGAGAACGTGGATACTCACACAGAATCTTGAAATCGGCAATTAAAAAATCATGGAACAATGCTAGAACAGACCTATTGTCATCCAAATCAAAGGGTGACAACCAAGGGGGGAATAACCTGAGGATAATCACCCCCTATGGCTCTCATTGGGAAGATTTAAGACAGCTCCTGGAAAAACACTGGGGTATTTTAAGAGCTAATCCAGATATTGAAAAAATAGTGGGGCCACGACCAATGTTAACAGCCAAAAGAGCACAGAATTTAAAAGACAAGTTGGTGAGAAGTGAGTTCACACCAACAAGAGAGGGGACTAAATGGCTAAAAACTGCCTCAAGTAGAGGCATGTTCAAGTGTGGAAAGTGCAAAATGTGCCCATATGTGGAAAAAACGAAAACGTTCTCAGATACAAATGGTAACTGTACCTATAAAATCAATGGATTTATGAATTGTGACACTGAAAGGGTGATTTATGTAATTGAGTGCCCATGTAAGCTGATGTATGTGGGCAAGACAAGGAGGGACCTTAAATCGAGAATTCTGGAGCACTTTAGGGAGATTGAAGAGGGGGAGATTGAAATGCCATTATATAAACATTATAGAGAACAGCATGGAGCCTCCCTGAAGGGTACAAAAGTAAAAGCTATATACAGGCTGAACCTCTCGGAAAGAAGGGGAGACTTTGATGACGTGCTTCTGGGTAAGGAGTCCATGTGGATCTACAGACTAAATACTGTGGAGCCTCATGGATTCAACTCTGAGGTAAATCTGGCCCCTTTCCTACGTCAGATGGCTTACAAATGATAAGAGTACCAAATTAGGATGAGATGAGGATAAAAAGTTAGAAAATAACAAGAGACGCCCCTAATAAAGTCATTGAAATTATATAAATAACCTAAAAATAAAAATAACTAGAACCAGGCTCCTAGTCTATGAAAAGAAAAAATAGCCATTTGTATGCATGACTGATGGTTGAATGCCATAGGGAAAATAGACAGATAGCCTTTCTGGCAATATATATCTGTAATACTGAGAAAGCCCACTAGATGGCATTAGAGACCAAACATTGATGATATATCGTGTGTTAGTTAAATACATTGTCTTCGTTAATGAATATAAAATGTCAAAACTAGTGGATGAGATGAGGTTCATCTGAAAATCATGAGAAAAAAGTGACATGGCGAGGTAAGAACAAAGAGACATAAACAAACCCTTACTATGGGACAATGAACAATAAAGCTGCATTGAATTGAATAACAGTGTGACGTCACAAAGAGGTGAGTGAGTCACACTAGGAAGCAATCTGAGTTCCCTATAAAGAGATGGACGTAGCGACCTTAAGCCACGCCCTGATGAAGCGTCATGTGACGCGAAACTGGTCGGTGGGAGGAGCCTGATCCCACACCACGCTGTACTAGCGTCCCCCGCCACCATATGCAGACAAAGCTAGCCGGCAGGAGAAACACTGATCGTAAGGTCTGACAGAGTGATGGTAGCCGAGTGCTAACAACCCCACAACAAGGGGACACTATATGCGGTGGCACTGGGGTGAGACACTGGGAGGCACAAGGAGGAGATTGAGCTCCCACACAAGGAATACACCTGTCATGTGATCACCCAGAAACAGTGACAGTTACAGCTTACCTGAAGAGGGGAAACAAAGCGCTCTGGCATCCAGCTGGGAGAGGCTACATCCTGTGGACTAACGCAAGTATAATGATTTATGACTAACACTGGAGGAAAGATGTCTGGGCAGCATTGTCTCTATGTGGCTTGCAAAGTCTACTAACCTGCTGTTTTGTGCTTAAGCCGGCTAATACAAGATTGCTGCAGCTGTGTGCTGTATATCCTGAAAGGACTTATCCCCATAAGGGGGAGGCAGCTGCTGTGTGCTTGGTGGTGCGCTGTTGGATGACAGTTAGGTGGTCTGGGCTTGAGTGCATGGAGCACAGAAGTCCACGGACAGACTCCATGTACGCAAGCCTAGCATCTATTGAGGGGTAATGTGGGCAGGCTCTGGTGGTTTTAAGGTAAGAACTTTCTGCGCAGAAAAAAGGTTTTTTAATTAACATTTGTGCATTGGTTCCTTAAAGGAGCCTTTTTGTGACCTGATAAAAGTGTGTGCAATAAAGTTGTTATTGTTTGAACCAAGACAAAATGGAGCATGAGGCCACTTAATATGTTCTTTGCTAATGTATATTTCCTACTGGCCGCACCAGACCACTGGTTCATGAAGTGTATATAAGGTACTTGCACTACAGGGCCACAACTCCTTGGCAAACCCCCAATTTTGAATTTCTACAGCTCCCCTGAACTTTTTGATTACCTGGTCCAGCATAAAACCGATGCCTATGGTACCTTGAGGGCTAACCGTCGGAATCTGCCGCCGGCCTTTTCTGCCAGGAAGCTGAAAAAGGGGGAGGTCGTTGCCTGGCAGAAAGGCAAAATGATGGCTCTAAGGTGGAAGGACAAACGTGATGTATGTGTCCTCAGCACTATTCATAATGCCGAGACTGTCCGCACCACCAACAGGAGTAAACAGGAGGTGGATAAACCCAAAGCCATACTGGATTACAACAACACTATGGGGGGTGTGGACAGGGCTGATGGAGCCATGAATTTCTATCCGGCTGTCCGCAAGCAGCAGCGGAAATATTATAAAAAAAATTTCCGCCACTTACTTGAGCAGTGTTTGTGGAATGGCTATGTGCTATACAAGAAAAGCTGTGTAAGGCCTGTACCCCACCATGACTTTGTCTGGCAGCTGACGGAAGCAATCTGCATGAAGTACCCCCCACCAGAGTCAACATCTAGACCGGGGCGCAGGGCATCATATGTTGTGAATCCGGCACGGCTTTCAGGGAGACACTTTGTGGAGTACTTGCCACCGACCCCACAGAAAGCAAACCCTACAAGAAGGTGCGTTGTTTGCTGCAATAAGAAGGACAAGGATGGCAAAAAGATGCGGAAAGAGACCCGCACTTACTGCCCAGATTGTGACGTGCCACTTTGCGCATTACCATGCTTCAAGATCTACCACACTAAAGAAGTGTTCTAAGGTATACTTGTACCCTGTATAATTTTGTTTCTGCCTTCATTTATTTATTTCTGTATTGATTTATTTATTTCTGCATTTTCTTTATATTTCTGCATTGAGGAAAAATGCAAGGTATTTCAGTTAGTTATTAATAAATTTTATTTTATTTTTGACAAGAATTAGTGTTTGACACTTTTATTATACTCAGAATGTATACTAAACTCTTGCTTGGCTCATTTTGGTAAGTTACAGGAAAAAAGGTGCTGAAAATTAAATGTACCGCTTTTTGCACAGAAATCCTTGGGAATCAGAACGCCGAGGTGGTTAAAAGATTTTACAATGGGCAAACACTGACTGCTTCATTTTTACAATAATTATGTATAAATAACTTACTTTTTTATTACATTATTTTCACTGGAGTTCCTCTTTAAAGGGAAGCTTGAAGAGGAACTTAAATCTAGAATTAAACTTCATCCCAACCAGTAGCTGACACCCTCTTTCCCAGAAGAAATCTTCACCTTTTCTCAAATAGATCATCAAGGAGGTCTGTCTGGCTGATACTGTAGTGAAACCCCTCCCACAGTGTGATGTCATGACCATGGTCCTAACGGTTTGCTGTCTGTGAACCTCATTGCATTGTGGGAAATAATGTTTTTTCCCAACTGCCAAGCATGCTGAAATCAAATGGAAATCACTGTGTACTGTGTGTCTATGCAACAGATCCCTGTCTAATCAGATTTGATCAGAGATGGATCTATTTAGTGGTCCATCTGGCTATGCATCAAGTGATGTTTGGGCAGCTTTATATTTTCTTTGGGGGCCGGGGCTAGGCTTATGTACATTTGGCCACGCCCACAGTATATCAGGGCCCCACCCACAGTATATCAGGGCCCCATGCAGTTTTAGCTTTGGCTTGAGGTGTGGCAGAGGTGTGTCTTTGGTTTTTCCTGGCTCCTACATTTTGGAAGGTACGCTTAGCCTTTGACTGTGGCGACTTTTTTAAAACGTACCTGCTCGCTTGGCTGTACCCACTTTTAACCCAGTTCAACAGTTTGCATCAATTACCATCTATCAGGTTTGTATTATCTGAAAAGGCCTCGTCATAACATAGCGCCATGAAGCCTAATGCTGGAACGGCAGAGCTGAGAGAACTCTCCGTCTCCTCAGCACTTTAAGGGTTTTAATTAAATCATCCGCGGTGGGATTTATTTAGCCATAATTAAGCTGCATTTTGGGACAAGTTGAATTTGTGATTCATAATTTCAGCCATAACAGGAAGATACAGGCAAATAAGAAAGCATCATTTCTGTAATATATTTCCTGCTTGGCGTTTAAGATTAATTATGATGAGCTCCTCACAGCTTTTAAATTAAGTGAGCCCTGTTTTAATTAAGGTTAATATTGCGTCTCTATTCCTGCATCGGAAATAGAGAACAGTGGGTGTCCTCATAAGAATTCATTACAGACAGAATGACAGCAGAACATTGGGGTGCAGAGGAAGGCGAGAGATTGTCAAAGACTGACCTCAAGGATAGAACACCTCAAGAAATCTTTAATATACTCAAGGAGCAATAGGGGATGCAGAGGTTGCGACTGCACCGGGACCCACGGACCAGAAGGGGCCACTGGGGCCCTCCTTTGTCCATCTTATTAGCTTTGCATTAGTGCTATGCTGATAATGAACACCTCTATATTTGGATTGCATAGTGGCAGGGCCGGTTTAAGCAACAATGGGGCCCCAGGGCAAAATAAACCTGGGGGGCCCCCCAACATATACCCCGGAACAAAAATCAGAATTAGGGGACCTTTTTTGCAGCTGGTGTAGTCAGGGTGTGAAGTCCCAATCGGTCGGAGCTCCACATTCTGGCTATCCCAGCCTGCATGGGGGACAAGGGGTTAAAAAGTTTCAGGAGGGGGGACCCCACATAATTTTTTTTTTTTAAATTCCCACACTCTAAACATAAAAAAAATTGGGAAAATAGGAAAAAATGCCAGGGATCTTCATACAGCCATATTGCGGCTGTATAGCGATCCCTGGCCAAAGCGCTGCGGCTGCGTATGGACCCCCTGGAAACCCCGTCAGGAAATTTACTGCGCTTTCGTTTGATGCATGTAAAATTACACTCCCGTTAGGTTTGCTACTAAAAGTGACATTTACCGCATTTAAAACTATACTTTTTTCCTTCTAAACTTTAAAATCGATTTTCTCAAACACTATAAGCTCTGTTGTTTTTTCCTCTTATTCCTAATGATCTCCTTAACATCTCCTGCAAATTTAGGGTTTCTAGCATTTAAGATGGATTTGCTATTAACCATTAAAGTCGACAGGTTTTTAAATGTGTTTTGTTATTTTCCTTTGAAACTTTAAAATCGATTTTCTCAAAAACTATAAGGCCGATTTGAAAACATTTTTTTCCTCTTGTAGCCACTGGGGGCCCCTACAAGCTCTGGGGCCCTGGGGCAGCTGCCTCCTTTGCCTTAATGGTAGCGCCGGCCCTGCATAGTGGTGGTAATCCTCAAAGAGGCTCTGTAACATAAAAAAAAACACCCCCTGGGGGATACTTACCTCAGGAGGGGGAAGCCCATGTATCCAAATGAGGCTTCCCCTCATCCTTCTAAGCCTCAGGGATCCAGTGCTGGTTCCCCCAAAAATTCAGCCAACAAGGATGTCAGCTGTGGCGCAGGCACAATAGCAACTGCAATATTTACCAACCGCGATCCTACGCAGGCGCAATAGCAGCTTTCCAATCAAGCTCAGACGGAAATAGCTGAGCCCGATCGGGTCCGCTCTACTGTGCAGGCGCGAGTCACCTATACCTGCGCAGTAGAGCGGACCCGATCGGGACCGGTCATTTCCCACTGAGCCCGATCAGAAATATTTACCTTGTCGGAGTCAGCCAGCGCTGGATCCCGGTGGGCGAAGAGGACAGGGGGAGCCTCATTATTGTCCAGAAACTTCCCCGGGAATGCTTTTGGTTTTTTTTTGTTTTGTTTTACAGATTCTCTTTAACAAACTGTTTCCTTACTATACATACACACCGCTCTGACACTGCAGCTGAGCTGGGAATCCATAACAATAGAGTGCTTGAGGCCCCATGTAAAACTCACACTGGGGCCCTTTGCAGAATAAATGTAGGGGCCCCCTGCGAGTGGGTGTGGTCATAGCAGATCATGGGTGGATCCAAAAAGTGTCAGTATGTGAACTTAGGCTGCAGCCTGTATGAACTGAACTAATGTAGTGCATTTCTTGTAGCTATTCTTTGTCTCATACATTAGTGGGCCACAGGCAATTATCACTGCTCCTCCTCATACAGCACTGTCACAGGTGAAAACCTAGGAAATTGTGAATGGTCAAAAAACTGCCATACCAGAATTTTTTCTAATATTGTTATTCTGTATCTACAGTGCTGCCCGTAATTATTCATACCCTTGGCAAATTTTGACTTAAAGTTACTTTTATGCAAACAGCAAGTAATTTTTTGACGGCAAATGACATAGGTGTCTCCCAAAAGATAATAAGACGATGTACAAAAGGCAGTATTGTGGGTAAAAAAAATTCTCATCTTTTATTTACATTTGAGCAAAAAGTGTCCAGTTCAAAATTATTCATACCCGGGGGGGCGTGTCCGGATGTAGAGCGGAGAAGACGTGTGCGCCTGGTGCTCCGTGCCAATCCTGAAAAAATCCTCTAAAAACGGCAATTTTTACCTACCTGACTGCTCTCACTGGACCTCTGAGGTTGTGGGGACTCAAATGAGGTACTATGCCCCCAAAAAAATCTGATAATAAGAAGGCTGGGAACAAAAACTCTACGGAAGCCTGCACTAGCTGCATTCAGTGCTGCCACGTGACCAGTACCCGCCATAACTCCAGCACAATGGCGGAGGCCGGAGGGGAAGCCGTGTCATCCGCGAGCACCGCGGTCATCCTAGAAGCTATCACTGCCTCCCGCATAGCTCTTACCACCAAGCTAGATAAGGTAGAGGCAGACATCCAGCTAATCCGCCAGGATATGGACAAAATACGCGCACGAACAGCGGAACTCGAGAGGAGAGTCTCGGATACAGAGGACACCGCTGCTACACACACTACGGATATTACATCCCTTAAGCAACAGGTGAAACAACTTATGGACCGTTCGGTCGATGCAGAGAACAGACTACGAAGAAACAACGTAAGAGTCCTGGGGCTGCCGGAGGGTACAGAGGGTGATAATCCTGCCGAATTTGCTGAGGCCTTCTTCAAAACCCTTCTGGGCCTAAATGACCTCCCAGCCACATACGTTGTGGAACGGGCCCATAGGGTTCCCTCTAGGCCACTTCCGCCGGGCTCCCCTCCGAGGCCATTCCTGGCGCGTCTCTTGAACTACAGAGACCGTGACTTGATCCTCACCGAGTCCAGGAAGCAGATGGAGCTCACGTTCAACAATGCAAAAGTAATGCTTTTCCCGGATTTCTCCGCGGACATCCAGAAGAAGCGCAAATCCTTTATGGAAGTCAAGAAGCGTCTCCGAGACAAAGAATTAAAGTATAGTATGCTCTTCCCTTCCAAGCTTAGAGTGGTGCACGGAATCTCCACCAAATTTTTTGACCATCCTCAAGAAGTAAGTGACTGGCTAGACACCATCTAATCGGGTATAGTGCTCAGTTCTCGCAGCCACAGATGGAATCCTGGGGCTATGTTGGTAATATATATTCACATAATGCCTGCAACATAGTGCTGTAACTACTGCCTTATTATGTACTGCCGAGTTATGTTATTTTTACACTTGCACGGACTTCAGGTTTGTCAATGGACACTGATACCTACCTTTTTTAGCACTTACGGGTACTAATATTGAATCCAGGTGCTGATGTTTTGTTCTGTTGGGATGCAAGGCTGCGTACTATTTCTCCGTTTCAGTACGGCAGCAGGGGTAATGTTATGCAACTGTTTGATGCGTTTGGGTTTACTGTTTGTATTGTCTTTTTTGACCGACACCATTTTATGTCCCTCTTCCCCCCTTGCCTGGGATGCCGCCTCCCTGAGGCTTTGGCCTTCCGCCAACACTTTCTCAGTAATGCTAATCAGTATATGTAGCTTTGTGTCAGAATGGAGACCCCTCTGAAGGTAATTTCGTGGAATGTACGGGGCCTAGGCTCCGCATTCAAACGTTCACTTACATTTCAATACGTTCAAAAATATAAGCCTCATATTCTCATTTTACTTGAGACCCATATGATTGGTGACAGGCTACGCACTCTGCGCCGCCCCTGGGTCCAAAAGGTGTATCACTCTACCTTCTCCACCTTCTCGAGGGGGGTCTCCATCCTGATTAGTAAGGCCCTGCCATGCAAAATCTTGTCTTCAGAGGTTGATAATGATGGTAGATATGTTATTTTAAAGCTCCAAGTACACAGCGAGACATACTGCTTTATTGGTATTTATGCCCCTCCCAGTCTCCAGCCTCCATTGCTCTCTGAGCTCAGTGCTAAAATAGCTAAGTTCCTTCCCGCTAAGTTACTCCTTATAGGAGATTACAATGCCATTTTAGATCCAACTTGTGATACGTCCAACCCAAATAGACATGCAAGTCAAGAACTAATTAACTGGGCTAATGCCCTATCACTAACTGAAATCTGGAGATGGAAAAACTCCACCAAAACCTCCTTCTCATATTTCTCTATGACACATAAATCCGCCTCTCGGATTGACCTTGCTTTTGGAAACTCAGACCTCTTATTGAATGTTACATCCGCTAACTACCTCCCAAGCGGCCTTTCAGACCACGCCCCACTTGAAATTAATCTCACATTTAGACACTGTGCTGACAGAAGCGTATGGAGGCTGGATCCTAAATGGATTTCAGATGTGAACATCAGTAAGCATATCTCTCCTGCTATCCAATCATACTGGGAAATTAATGAAGGTTCTGCCAATGAACTATTAGTATGGGACGCTTTTAAAGCCACTCTGCGAGGTGAATATATCTCACGTATCTCCGCTCATAGGAAAGAATTTAACCAAACCCTACTAAACTTGATGTCTGCGGAAACTGCAGCTTCACAAAAATTCACCGATTCCAACGTTGAATCAGATTTTCTTCACCTAATGCAAGCTAAACGTAATTTAAACCTACACATGACAGATATCACTAAGGCTTCCCTCGCAGAGTGGCGACAGGAAATTTGGGAAAAGGGGGATAAGAATGGTAGGCTTTTGGCGGATCTTTCCAGGAATCAGGCTGCACAAGCTGTGATTCCTGAAATTAAACTGCCCTCCGGTGACGTTACCTCTGTCCCAGGCCTCATAGTGGATTGCTTTCACAAGTACTACACAGACCTCTACCAATCCCAATTTGCAAGCTCCCATGAAAATATGGTAGCTCACTTAGAACGCATAGAGCTTCCTGTGTTGACATCCGAACAAGCTGAATTTCTTGAGTCTGAGATCCAAGAGGATGAAATCTTAAATGCTATAAGCTCATTTCCCTGTAATAAATCCCCTGGCCCTGACGGGATCCCTATAGAACTATATAAAACATACGCCCGCCTCCTTGCCCCCAAACTAAAAACCCTATATAACTCAGCCCTCCTTGGGGGCAACCTCCCCCCTTCTTTCTACCAAGCTCACTTAATTTTAATCCCCAAACCTGACAAAGACCCGCTTGAATGCCAGTCATATAGGCCAATCTCCCTCCTTAATAATGACCTTAAAATACTAACCAAGCTTATCACAACCAGGATTAACAAGTTCATCACTGAGCTTATTAGCTCAGATCAGACTGGATTCATTCCTAACAAAACAACAGATATAAACCTTAGACGCCTCTTCTCCCACATACAACTTAATCTAAACTCCTCTACCCCCAAAGCTTTGGCTTTTGTCGATATTCAGAAAGCCTTCGACTCTGTCGAATGGGACTACCTGTGGGCCACTCTACATAAAATGGGATTTAGTCAGAAGTTTGTCTCATGGGTACAGGCCATATATAAAACGCCCTTAACCAATATCAAAATGGGGAGCATCATCTCAACTCCAATTGAGTTGCGCCGTGGCACTCGCCAGGGATGCCCTCTCTCTCCGGCCCTCTTCGCTCTGGCGATGGAACCCCTTGCTGCATCCCTACGACAGTCCCCTGATATCTTGGGATTTCGGGCTGGGGGGCTGGAGGAGAGGGTATCCCTTTATGCCGATGACCTTGTAATCTACCTCGACGATCCGGTCAATTCCTTAAAAGGCGTCCTAACCATATTTGAAAATTTCCTGCCCTTTACGGGCCTCGGGGTCAACTGGAAAAAGTCAAAACTTCTTCCACTCACGCCACTAAATAATGATACGTTCACACTGGAAGTGGTCCCCAAAACCAAGTACCTGGGCATACAAATTACGAATAATGTAGATGACTTTTATGCAGATAATCTCATGCCCCTAATTGCCCATACTAAGCAATGTCTACATAATTGGCAAATCCTTCCACTGTCCCTAGTAGGCAAAATTAACCTAATTAAAATGAAGATACTGCCCCGCATGTTATATGTGTTCCGTAATTGTCCTACCTGGATCCCTAAAAAGTTTTTTGCCCAACTCAACTCTATATTCCTAAGTTTCATTTGGAATCAAAAATCCTCTAAAATAAGCCTAAAAAAGCTCCAGAGGCCGTGGACAGAGGGGGGTCTTGCCTTTCCTCATCTGCAGAAATACTACCTTGCCAGTGTACTGGTAACAGCACACTGGTGGCTATGCCCTGATGAATCTAATGCAGCTACGGTGCTTGAGGCAGCCCAACTGGGCTCCTATGAGGCACTGTCACAACTCCTGTACCGGGGCCTTAAAGCTCCATATCCGTTAACTGTGTCAATGAAAACGGTTATTAAGGCATGGAATCTGGTGCATACTTGGGACTCTCCCTCACAAAAAGCTTTTTCACCCAAAACTCCACTCTGGAATAATCCTACTTTCAAGAACTTTTACACTATACCCGACCCTAAAATCTGGATTTCCAAAGGTGTCAGCCACATATCCCACATTGTATTGTCTGGTTCTCTCGCAACTTTTGACCAACTGAAAGATATCTACAATCTTCCTAATTCCTACTTCTTCAGATTTTTGCAGCTGCGCCATGCCTACCAGGCCCAGTTTGGTCCTTCTCCCCCTCGTATCCGCTCGTCTGATGTTGAGGACACTCTCCTAACCAAAGACCTGACTAAGGCCCTATCCTCAATCTACAAGAATATTATACTTATCACTGAACCCCACGTCTCAGCATTTAAGCCCCCCTGGATGGGCATCGCACCACATATTGATGATGAGGATTGGGAGGACGCCTGGATTATACCTTTCCAGCACCTAATTGCCACCAGGGATAGACTTATCCAATTCAAAATACTCCACAGAGCATACCTAACACCAGCTAAGCTGGCAAAGTTCAACTTATCATACAGTGATGTCTGCTGGCGCTGTGGCGCCCCTCAGGCGGACTTTGACCATATCTTCTGGAACTGCTATAAAATTGTTCCCATCTGGGCCAGTATATGTGAATTCAGCACGCAGTTTGCGCATACCACAGTTAAACCGGATCCTACCTGGTGCCTCCTGGGCTTAACCTCCTCGTTGGCTCCCACGAGAGCTCAAAGAACTTTACTAGGTCTTACCTTCTTTTACTACAGGAAAGCTATTGCTCTCAACTGGAAGGCAATCGAACCTCCGTCCGTTCAACAATGGAAATCCTTAATAAATAACTCTCTACCTCTATATAAAGCTGCATATACAGCCAGAGGCTGCCCACAAAAATTTATGAAAATTTGGAAGCCTTGGATAGATAAAGTGGAAACTAATTAAACATTCACACCTGGAACAAGCCTTATAGGTTATGTATCCTGCCTAAATTTGTGGCCTGGGTGGGGGGGGGGGGTGGATCAGGGTGGGGGGAGTGGGGGTGGTGTTGGTCAGCTGCTGTTGGGACAGCTAGGTCCCGTATTGTGTAATGTCCTCTCTGTGTTACAGGTGCCCTCCCACCTGTGTGTGTTGGTAGAGGCACCTGTGTTTGTATGTCTGTTTAACTTGAAAATTCAAATAAAAAGAATTTAAAAAAAAAAAAAAAAAAATTATTCATACCCTTCTCAATAATCAATAGAAACGCCTTTATTGGCTATTACAGCAACCAAACGCTTCCTACAATTGCAGACCAGCTTTTTGCATCTCTCCTCAGGTATTTTTGTCTGATCATCTTTAGCAATGAGCTCCAAATCTTTCAGGTTGGAGGGACTTCTTGCCATCACCCTGATCTTTAGCTCCCTCCACAGATTCTCAATCGGATTCAAGTCCGGAATCTGGCGGGGCCACTCCAAAACTTCAATAATGTTGTCTGCTAACCATTTCTTCACCACTTTTGCTGTGTGTTTTGTGTCATTGTCATACTGAAATGTCCACTGGTGCCCAGGGCCAAGTTTTTCTGCAGACTGCCTGATGTTGTCGTTGAGAATCCTCATGTATTGCTCTTTTTTCATTGTGCTGTTTACTGTGATTAGGTTCCCTCGCCCATTGGCTGAAAAACACTCCCAAAGCATTAGGTTCCCACTACCATGTTTGACAGTGTTGATGGTGTTCTTTGGGTTGCAGGTTAGGCTTCTGAGCTTCTCCTTTTGTTATGCCAAATGAAGGAAACATCATTGTAACCAAACATTTCAATTTTTGTTTTATCTGACCATAACACAGAAGACCAGAAGTCTTCTTCTTTGTCCAGATGAGCATTTGCAAAGGCCAAGCAAGCTTTTGTGTGCCTTATCAGGAGACTTGGTGTCCTCCTTGGTCTGCATCCGTGAAACCCAGCAGTATGCAGTGTCTGTTGGATTGTCTGCCTTGAAACATTGCCAGAAGCAGAGCCCAGATTCACCAGGAAGGCCTTGGTGGTGATCCTTGGATTCTTTTTCACCTCTCTCACTATCCTCCTGGCCAGCACAGGTGTCACTTTTGGCTTCCGACCACATCCTCTGAGATTTCCCACAGTACGAAACAGCTTGTATTTTTTTTTTAATAATACTTTGCAATGGTCTTGAAAACATTTATAAATGCCCTTGTAGCCCTTTCCTGACTTGTGAGCAGCCACAATGCGCAGCCACAGGTCCTCACTGAGCTGCTTTGTCTTAGCTATGACAGTCCACAAACCAACTGCAGAGAGCTGCTGTTTTTCACCTGTCGAGTTGATTAAAACAGCTGTTTCCAATTAATCAGGGTAATTAGGATGCTTTAGAACAGCTTGGACTATTAGGAATGGTATAGAACTGTGGATTTTCCTACAAACTCTGACAGTGTGTGAAGGGTATGAATAATTTTGAACTGGACGTTTTTTGCTTAAATGTAAATAAAAGCTCCCCCCCCCCCCCCCCCCCCCCACACACACAATAATGCCTCTTGTACATCATCTTATTATCTTTTGGGAGACACCTATGTCATTTTACCTCAAAAAAATACTTGCTGGTTGAATTAAAGTTTGCCAGGGGTAGGAATAATAATGGGCAGCCCTTTATATAACAATATCGTCCACAGAGCTTTTTACAGTGTACATAGTCATGCATGTCCTCAGAAGAGGCTCACAATCGAATCCCTACCAATGGTCCAAGTCTAATGTCCTACCATATTATAATTATTATGTATTTATATAGCACTGACATCTTCTGCAGCTAAATCTATGGCTACCTTTATTGTTTAATGTTAATCACATAGTTGTTTTTTTTATCTTACAGATGAAGGCTAAGGAGACAAACCCAGAGCCTCCCCCTCCAGTTGTGGAACGTGAGTTTCGTACATGGGGTGAAGCACCAAATTGTAGATCCACCCAAATGTTTGTTTGCATGTTGTCAGATGTTTGGATCAGCTTTCATAGGTTATATTTGTGTTTTGTATGCAGCTACTAAACCTACTAAAACAAAAGGCCATGTGTCACTGCTGATTGTGGATGAGCACGACAAGAAAAAGAAAGATGGCAAAAAGGGTCTGGACTTGGCCAAACCAAAGCCAAAACAGGAGGGACCGATACTGGCCACACTGCAGGTATTTATGGAAGAGCTTTTGGTTTTGTGGAGCAGTTTCAGATCCCTATCAGAGTTCCCTTCCTGGCTCATTGGGAGTGGAACTGAACTCAGACTAGACACAAGACAGAATATTTATATCGTGCTTCTCTCCTGGTGCACTCGAAGAGCCAGAGCTGCAGCCACTAGGAGTCGCTCTATAGGCAGTAGAAGTGTTAGGGCATCTTGCCCAAGGTCTCCTTACTAAGTAGATGCTGGCTTACTGAACACTATCTAGCCAGACTAGAGGAAACTTATTTGCTTGGCTTCAGTTCTCTTCCTCCAGCAGAGATGTGTCCAGAGGGTTGCAAGCATGGCTCGTGCCATGGGCACCACAGCACCATGGGCACCATAGCTGCCCCCTCCTCCCTTGTGCTCCACCACCAGACTGAGCCTCTCGAGCATTTGTACCTGCTCTTGTACTGGAGGATATCTCTCACTACCTACACTGGGGGGTGGGGGTAATTATACTGGGGGGCACCTATCACTACCTATATTGGGGGGATGGACACCTCTCACTACCTATACAGGGGCACGCTCACCATTTATGCTAAAGAAGGCTACTTAGACTGGGGAGACATCTAACCACATATACTGGGAGGGCAACCTAAACTGGGGGGTACCTATACTAGGGTGTTACCTCTGGTTACTTATACTGGGGGGAGGGGACTCTTTTCATTACCTATGCTGGGAGGGCGCGATTTCAGTGTATGTCATAGGCGCTATATTACCCAGACACATCCTTGTCTTCCAGTCACCAGCAGTCAGAGCAGCGATGGATAACGCTGTTCACTCCCCATGAGGTGCCACACTTTACACTCCGCTCCCCATGTCTGCGGCGTTTCATCACATCGTAAATGTTTTATTAACAAAAAGCAAATCAGAATTGTTGATAAGAGCAGCAAGGCTGACGCTGAGGGAGATGACACGTCCGATCCATCTTATGGAAAGCTTGTGAGACTCGCATCTGCTCTTCTGTCATCCCAATGTTCCCATTCGTCTTTATTATATTTTTATTGCATCAAGTCTACGTACATTCAGCACTGAGATGGGAAGAAGGAAACTTATAGGAGCATTTAGAGGCAACCGCCGTAAAATAATGAGTTTTCATCGAGACGTCTGACAGGTTGTTCAGTTCAGGGCGGGGTTTGGTGGGTCTGATCACCTGCAGGATGGCATAAAGCCCCTAGGCCTCCCCGTAGAGAGGACTCACAATTCTCATACTTCATCTATCCTGAGTAATCAGTATCCACACATAACACTGCTGATGCTGAATTTTAGTCATTGTAGATTCTGTGCATTGTCCCCCACTGGACACCCTTCACAGACCTCGAGACAACGTACGTGAATTTCGGGCGCCATGGAAAATCAGGCGCAGGAACAGTGCCGATAGTAGAATATCGGTAAATTTACCAATACTCTTTTATTTAAAGTGTTCATTTTAAAGGGTAAAGTGGGATCATAAAATATCGGTAATTGTCATTTGTTACCAATATTTTACTATAGCTAAACCTAACTACTCTCACACAGAACCTGCCACTACCAATACCTAACCCCCCTGGTGGTGTCTAAAGTCCTTGGTGGTGCCTAACCCTAAGACCCCCCCTGGCGGTGCCTAACCCAACCCCCCCCCCCCCGCCCCCCTCTGACACATATACCCTATCAGCCTATCTGATACCTAACCCTAATTCTATAATCGAATGTACAGGCCCTTAGATCCACTTTAACCTGCGATCTGTGTCGATGGGCCCCCTCATTCCTGCTGCCTGTTGTCCCCCCCAGATTTATGAAGCAGAGCTGGAGAGTGAGTTCCAGAACTTTGAAGACTGGGTCAGAACCTTTGAGCTCCTGAGAGGGAAAGCCAACGACGAGGAACACAGCGTCCATGATGATAGAATTATCGGAAAATTCAAAGTAAGTCTATAAAAAGTGACAAGATGTGGCAGAGAAGCATCCTAGAACTGTGTGTAAGTGTACCTTTCTCGGTATCAGCTAACCGGGGCTGCTTTATCAAGACAAGTGCAAGGAAACCCCGAACAAAAGCAAAGCACTACGCATTATCCAGTCATATTCAGCCATTCTGGACGGTGCTACTGTAAATGGCTGTGATGTGTTGCTTGTCCAGTTTTATATTGCAGCTACTGTATTATGGTTGGTCAATGAGATGCCAATTATTCTGGCATGCAAAATAAGCAGTGGTGCTCAGCAAGATTTCGTATATATCCGAACTACCCAGATAATCCAAAATTTTTCCACTATCCGAACTTTGAATAGCAATTCGAATTTTTTTAAAATCCGAATAGACTATCCGAGCAAACTCGGATTTCCCATCTGAAATCCGAAAACCGGTCGGATAGTTAGTTCAGTTATCCGAGCAGAGGCCAAAATCACCTTCAGTGGCAAAAATCCCTTTCGAAGGCATCCAGGCCTAGAGAGAGAGAGATGGAGAGAGAAGAGAGAGAGAGAGAGATAGGAGAGAGAGAGAGAGAGAGAGAGAAGAGAGAGAGGGAGAGGAGAGAGAGAGAGGAAGAGAGAGGAGAGAGAGAGAGAGAGAGAACGAGAGAGAAGAGAGAGAGAGAGAGAGGAAGAGAGAGGAGAGAGAGAGAGAGAGAGAGAGGGAGAGGAGAGAGAGAGAGAGAGCTCCGAAAGGGTTTTTTTGCCATTTGAAGAGACTTTTGGAAGCAGTTTAAGCCATTTTCAGGTCACTTCCGGTTTTCTATCCGGATATCCGAATCTGGACGGATATTGGGTTCGGAAATCCGAGTTTACTCGGATACCAAAAAGTTCAGATCCGGATATCCGATTTGGATCCGGATATCTGGGTATCCGGATCCGAATCAATTCAGATTTTCATAAGGGGTATCCGAGCACCCCCGGCGATAAGTAAACAATGGGTGTACATGAGCGTTATGCCTGAGCCGGAGTTACACTTTAGCAGTATGGCAGTAAATAATACATTGAAATGTATAATATAATAATAATAATTGACATAGAGAAAGAAATGGATATTTAAACAATGTTACAAGAATGTCTTGTCTTCCCCAGGGCTCTTTCTGCATCTATAAGAGTATGGAGGACTTATCCAGCTCTATAGATATGCGACAGCTGAAGATCATGCAGGGAATCCCCTCCAATCACTCTGTGAAGGTTCTCATCCGGGTTTACATTGTGGCTGTGAGTAAAGCATTGTCTCTTTCTGCTGGAATCTATGTATTATCTGTATACTGTGTCCAGGCCTGGATTTGGGCATCTTACCGCCCATGGCCCACTGTCACTAACCCCGCCTTCCTCTTCTCAACCACCACCAGGAAGTGCACCACACAACCTATGTGGTCCTTCTGTCCCTTTTGTTCCCCTGGTCCTGTGCTCTCATCTTGTGTTCTTCTCATCCTTTGTACTTCCCTGGTCCTGGACACCCCCCATTCTGTGCTGTGATTGGGGGGTGGGGGGAGCACAGAAGACGAGGATGATGGCTGGCAAAATACTGTTCAGTTCTCTCTAACCATAAAAATATCATTAGGTCAGAAATATCATTAGGTCATTAGATCAGCAGGAGACTCAGGCAACTGGTTTTATTTTAAAAGGAAAAATCCACATCCTTCTCAGTTTAGGTTCCCCTTTAACGCTGGGATGTCCCTGTGTACGGTTGTTTAACGTTGTAATGGTTCCCCTATTTATTGTACAGAACTGCCTGGTATGTTTGCATTTTATAAATAAAGTTTAAAGTTAATGTCAAGTAACCCCCAAAAAAGTCAGATACTTACCTATGAAGAGGGAATGCTCTGGATGTTACAGAGCAGGGGTAGGGAACCCTGGCTCTCCAGCTATTAAGGAACTACAAGTCCCACTATGCATTGCAGGAGTCTGACGGCCACAGTCATGGTTAATAAAAGAAAATGCATGCTGGGATTTGTAGTTTTATCACAGCTGGAGAGCAAAGGTTCCCTACCGCGAGCCTTTCCTGTCCTCTCTTGTACCCCTCGTTCCAGCGCTGTCCATCCCATTTAAATTACTGACTCAGGAGGCTTTGGAAGAACTCGTGTACCTCAGTGCTTCTGAAGACGGGCTGTACTGCGCATGCATGTAAGTGCGCTCACACATACGCAGTACTGATCCGCCCGTCTTCAGACCACTCCAGTACACGAATGCTTCTGATGTCTCTCAAGGGCTCACAGACGTGTATGATTATTATTGCTTTATAAAGCGCCAACAACTGGTCAAGCACACATAACAGGGGGTGACAACAACACTGGAACAAGGGGAGCAAGAGAAGACCGGGAAGGATCTATAGGGGCCAGAACCTTTCTCTATAGGTAAATACTGACTTTTTTGGATGATAATACTGGGTACACACGTTGCGATTTTCCCGCACGATTCGCGGGATCGAACTGATCGATTCGATTGTTTCAAACATGTTCAATTGGGTTTCAATCGTTCCTGCCATCGATTTTGCATACTTAACATGATTGAAACCCAATCGACCGTGTTTGAAATAATCGAATCGATTCGTTTGATCCCGCGAATCGAGCGGGAAATCGCAACTTGTGTACCCAGCATAAGACTCACTTTTTCTTCCCAAAAATTGGGGGGAAAAGTCACTGTGTCTTATAGTCCAAATATAGGGCGTTCCTGACTTGTGAACGCTGCCAATACAAACCTCCAACCTGCTGCAATGTCGGGGACTCCCTGTACTGTGCCCATGCAGAGGAGGACACAGGGGGAAAAACGGAGGAAACAGGGGGACAAACGGAGGACACAAAGGGACATAGAGGAGGACACAAGGGGGACAGAGATGGACACATGGGGGGACACAGGAGGACACAAGGGGGACAGAGATGGACACATGGGGGGACACAGGAGGACACAAGGGGGACAGAGGAGGACACAGGGGGACACAAGAGGTACAAGGGGGCATGAGGTACAAAGGGGGCATAATCCACAAGATGCTCCTTCACCATGGATGCACCAGGTTATACAGTATATTTATTCCCCTGGTTTTTGTCCTCTACACCTAGGTGCGTCTTATGGTCAGGACTCAGGAGCGTCTTGTAGTCCGAAAAATACGGTATCTAATTTATTTATTTTTTAGTCCCTTGACAATTTGACATTAACTTTAATAATAATAAATGCCATCTCCAAATAGAGAATTCTTTTCTGCTTTACATTTGGTGTCTCCCTATAACCCATGATGTTATCTCTGTCATAGGGAATCAATCTCAGCCCAGCTGATCCAGATGGCAAATCGGATCCTTACATCGTTTTAAGATTGGGCAAGACTGAAATAAAAGATCGGGACAATTATATCCCCAAACAACTCAACCCTGTGTTTGGAAGGTAACACACATCAACTACAGGTCAAAGCATATAGAAGTTTCCCTCCCTCCCTGTTTCCCTCCCACATTGCATTACACTCGTTTAGCTGAGGTTTGGTGAGATAAGTCTAATGACAGAAAACATTATTTAGATATGATTTAAATAAAAGATATCAAATATGCTGTATTTCAGTATATTTGGTATTTTTAATTTAATAGGAACCTGAAGTTAGAGGGATATGGAGGCTCCCATATTTATTTTCTTTTAAACAATGCACATTGCCTGGCTGTCCAGCTAATTCTCTGCCTTTAATACTTTTAGCCATAGACCCTGAAAAAGCATGCAGATCAGCTGCTCTGACTGAAGTCTGACTGGATTCAGTCACTACTGCAGCCAAAGATCTGCAAGATGCCAGGGAACTGGTATTGTTTAAAAGGAAATAAATATGGCAACCACCATATCCCTCTCACGTCAGGTTCCTTTTAACCTCCCTGGCGTTCTATTAAAATCGCCAGGGAGGCTGCGGGAGGGTTTTTTTTAAATTAAAAAAAAAGTATTTCATGCAGCCAACTGAAAGTTGGCTGCATGAAAGCCCACTAGAGGGCGCTCCGGAAGCGTACTTTCGATCGCCTCCGGCAATCGAAAGTAACAAGATAGGCCGCAATGAGCGGCCTATCTTGTTTCGCTTTCCTCGTCGCCATGGCGACGAGCGGAGTGACGTCATGGACGTCAGTCGACGTCCTGACGTCAGAGCCGCCCGATCCAGCCCCTAGCGCCGGCCGGAACTGTTTGTTCCGGCTGCGCTGGGCTCGGGCGGCTGGGGGGACCCTCTTTCGCCGCTGCACGCGGCGGGGCAGCACACGCGGCTGGCAAAGTGCCGGCTGCGTGTGCTGCTTTTTTCAGACTGCAAATCGGCCCAGCAGGGCCTGAGCGGCGACCTCCGGCGGCATACCCCGAGCTCAGCTCGGGATTACCGCCAAGGAGGTTAAAGCATATCTAAAGCCCATTACATAATCTCATCAAAGCCCAATTAGAACTGGGAGCTTTCTTGAATTCTTTAGGATCCCCTCACACACACACCTCCCTTTCTCAGGGATTGTTTGCCTGTTTACAAAGCCCTTTTCGGAAGATATTTATATGAAAGCAAAATGCAAGGAGTCCAATGATGAGAACAATACTCAAGAGCTGGGCTTAGAGATCCAAGGCTTCTATTCATCAAGCATTACCCCATTGGGCAATGCAGGAAACAGCTGATTTTACTGAACATCTTCTCAAACACCAATGCACTAGAGTTGTTACCGCATGGAAAAATAAAATTACCCACTAGTGAGCTAAATTACCAATGTGTGCAGTAAATACCTCAATAATGAGTCACAAAGATTAGAGCATTCGGTAAAACAAGTAAAATGTTAGGTATTTAAGACCATATGGACCTGTCAGTAACTAGCAATCAGCATGCGGTAAAATAGACTAAAATAGACAGCCAATAGGAATAGTCTCCTCCTCCTGCTACTCACCCCATTTGATCCGATGCACCGTTGAGCGGGACATCAGAAAGAAAAAAACACAAGAGCAGGAGAAGGAGACATTCCAAGAGGGTTTTCTGTATCCATTTAGATGTGCAGATCTTTATACTGATACACTGTAGAGGGCCCTCTAGTGGCATACATGCACCTCTAAAGGGATGCTGGGGGCCTTCTTCTCTAGTAAGCTGTGACACAGGATTGGCTCATGCCGACCACTTGTAGGAGGAGATAGGAGGAGAGTCACAGTTTGCTGCAGAAACCTATTCCATAGCTGGTGAGACTTCTACATTACTGAGCAGGTCTTGATGAATTCAAGCAACATCTGTTGTATATACTGTAGAGGCCATGGAAGATGGAATTAGGGTCTGGCAGGAGGAAAGAGGAGACTCCTACAGACATTTTGAGAATCAAAACCTCTGGATATAATGAAAACAATGTCTAGTAGGGGGAAACATGGTGGGAGGTCCCGTCAGCCATTTTGGGGCCCCTAGGAAATTGCCCAGTTTGCCTTGTGGAAGTCCTGGCCCTGAGTTTGGGAATTTCTGCAGTATTTAAAAGCCACCTCCAGTCAGCTGGAATTCCCCTCTATTCCTCTGTAAAGATAACAAGCTGCTTGTGTTTCACAGATCGTTCGAGCTTCAGGCCACTTTCCCCCAAGAATCCCTGCTGACCATCCTGATCTATGACTATGATCTTATTGGGAGCGATGACCTCATCGGAGAGACGAAAATCGATCTGGAGAATCGCTTCTACAGCCGGCACCGGGGGACCTGCGGCCTGCAGAGCCAGTATGAGATGTAAGAGCTGCGACCACACTCCTAATGAGGATAAATGTGTCTGACAGAGGTTATGTATTGCAGGAACCTCCAGCAGAGTTTTACAGAGCTGATGCGAGTTCCCAAACTTGAAGTTGCCTTAAAGGAGAACTCAAGTCAAGATTAACTAAACTCCCTTCTACGTAGCTGGCAAATATCAGTCATGTGACTAGAGTACTTCCTCTCTTGTCAGCCACAGAACAGCAGGCAAAGTTCAGCTCCCTGGCAGTATGGGCCACACCCCCTCCCACAATGCAATGCAAGAGCATCTGTCATTAACGGTGGATGCTGCATCCTCTGCATTGAGATGATGGTGTTATTGGGGGCTGAAGGAGGGGCTCTTCTAGGACCTCTGTAACACTTTAAAATGTACTTGAGGCAACACGCTGGATATGTTCTGTACTACTATCCAGAGGCTTCAGTTTTTTGTTGCAGCTTTCACTTTGGTTACACTTTAGGCTAATTTTGCACTTGGGCCTTTTTTTTTTTTTTTTGCATAGCGCGACATTTTCTAGACGCAGGGTAATGCAACAGCAAAGAAAGTGTATGTGGGCCTGTACACTAACCGCATTGTGCCATAAAGCTTCGGATTTGCCGCCGACCTGCCGCAAAGTCAACAGTACATTACCGTGTGACTTCCGCGGCATTCCGTGAATGCGCAATGTAGAAATTTTAAATTTGTTGGTGGCGGTGCGCATGCGCGGAACAATGCAAATACGACAGGGAAGCCAGGGAATCCCAGTGACATACTTCCTGTCCAGCATGGAGTATGTCATGGGCGAGGGGCAGCAACAGTCGGCGAAGGGCGTGCATTTTGGGCTGGCACTATGCATGCGCACTTTGCTACACGGTCATGTGAATTGATTTTTTGGCATTGCGGTGTGATGCAAGGGGGGCGGCGGCAACACTTTCCATAGGTTTAAAGTGGACCTGAACTCTTACACAGGACAGAAGGAAAACATAGAGAATTGCACCCTGTATGTATTTAGAGAGTTTAGCCTGTCTAATTCCCCCTCATTTGTGTCTAATCACAAGGTGTAATTTGATCTCTCCCCTGTGTCACATGATTGCCAATTGCAGATAGGCAGAGAAGCCCATTTGAAAGCACAGGCTGTAAACAATATGTCTGCTTCCATGTATCAGAAAGTAGAAACACTGCACGTTTATTTCAATCACTTCAGGACGAGAGCAATTTTCACATATCAGCAGCGCTGCTCCCATTCATTTGCCAATAACTTTATTACTACTTATCACACCTAAATGATTTATATTATTTTTTTTTCAGGACAAATTAGGCTTTTAGTGAGTAATAGTTTTGTTTAATAATTACCTTATCTTTTATGCGTTTTAAAGGGAAAATAAGAGGAAAAAAATGGAACAAAAACACACTATTTCTCCATTTGCATCCGTTATAGCTTTACAATAAACAGCGCTAACTATAAGTTAAAAACCAACACATTTTATTTGCTTATCCATCCTGGTTATTACAACATTTAGATTATGTTCCTAGTACAGTGTATGGTGACAAAATTGTATCTGGAAATAAAGGTGTCTTTTTTTTCTGTTTTGTGTTTTTTGCTTTCTCATTGTACACTATCGATGATTACAAAACCTTGTTTGCAAAAATAACAGTAATGTACCCTCATGGCATACATATTTAAAAAGCCAAGTTCCTAAGGTAACAATATAGTTATTTTCTTGTATATTCTTTAACTTACATGTCTTGGTTTTGGTACAGAATATACAACATTTTTTATCGTTTTTGATTCAGTTTGTTACTAAAAAGAATACGCAAGACATAGCCCTTAACCCTAAAATCTATACTACTACTTATTGCGGTTAAAATGTTACCCCATATGTCTTGTATAGCTATTCTAATACTTTCCCAAGTTTGATTTTAATTTTGAAAATTAATTTTTATGTTGGATTTAGTTTGTCCCTACCCATTTCTCATGTGGTGTGGGTCCAAGCTTTAAAACACACCAAAATGTATTCTACAACTCGTCTCAGCTAAAATTATACCACATGTCCCTCATTTAGTAACAAACTGGTGGTGCACTCTCCACAATTACACTGGATGTGTATACTCCTCCAGTTAGGCTGAAGTGGTTAAGATTTGTATCAGCTATAACCCAAAAAAAATTTTGTTTGAAGGTTATTATGCTGTTGTGTCTCTTTTAGAGCATAGAGGGCATTCTGAGTTTAGGTCCACTTTAAGGTGTAATCTGTCTATCCCTAAAAAAGTGCTGTTAAAGCGATCCTCCCATAAAGCATTGCTTTTGAACACAAATGGCTTTCATTGGCCTTCTGCCTGCGGAGCTGTTTGCATTGTTTCGTTGGCCTTCTGCCTTATTAAAGTGGACCCGAGGTGAACTTTTACTCATTGCATAATTGTGTTCCTTTCCTATTGTTTATAGGGCATTCCTCAAGCCAAATAATTTTTTGTTATTGTTTTAATACTATAATTCCCTATAAACTAAAAAAGCCACGCCCACAGGTTTTCAGAGAGCCAAGGTAGTAGCAACGGCTCATGGGAGCTCAGTCTGGGCAGGAGGTGGGGGAGGTGTTACTAGCCATTGATTTCAGAGGCAGAGGGGAGGAGGAGAGGGGATTAGGCTGATGGCTGAAGATGCAGATAAGCCTGCCTCTGTGTAATGTTTACAAACAACATGGCAGCTGTCAGTGTATCACAGGAATAAATAATCATATTCTATTAAAACTGTTTGTAGCTAGATTTGCTGTGTAAACCATCTAAACTTTAGATGAGATATATAGACAAGTTACTTGTTATAGTTAGTTTTTCATCTCGGATCCGCTTTAAAGGACATTTTCGTGAAGATTTGCTGCAGACTTCCATAAAGTCTAGTTTTTCATCCCACCAAACAAAATAATCATTTTTCCTCCTTTTGTAGAGAGGGATACAACGCCTGGAGGGACAGCACCAAGCCCACCGAGATACTGACCAAACTCTGCAAAGACAACAATATAAGTGGACCGCTATTCCGCCCGGGTCAGATACAGATCGGAAGCAAAGTCTTCAATGGGAAAACCGTGTTCGATCAGGACGGTGAGCAGCCAATAAAGTTCAAAATAAAAAGCTACAAAATGTGTTTGTCCTTTCACACCCAGCTGCTCCATTTCCATATAATAAATGGAGAATGTTCTGCAGGGTCTAGTCATAGCATAATAGGCGGAGATGAATAATGACTGCTGGTGCTGGAGATATAGTAGAATGCTAAATGTATGGATAGTGTACTGATTAAGGACTCCGCCTCTGACACAGAAGACCAGGGGTCGAACCCTAGCTCTTCCTTTCAGTAAGCCAGCACCTATCCAGTGAGGAGACTGCGTGCGCAATGCCCGCTTGAATAACAGCACATAGCTCCGTAAACAGTCTGTCAGCGGCGATCGTTGCCGGCAGACTGTTTGATGGCAAAACCGCTGTTTATTTATGTTGTACAGCGCTGTACGGGGGCAGCTCTGTCACTGAGCTGTCCCCTCCATTGGCTGAAAAGATGATCGCTTCTCATAGGCTGATGCCTATGAGAGCTGATCACACTGATTGGCTCTCCAGGGGGGAGGGAGGGATGCTGGGGAAGAAAAATAAAAGAAAAAGACGTGTTTTTATTAAAAAAATAATTATGATAAAATTAATTTTAAAACAAAAAAACAAAAAAGTTTCAGCAGCAATCAGATGCCACCAACAGAAAGCTCTGTTGGTGGCAAGAAAAGGGAGCAAAATTCATTTGTGTGCTGAGTTGTACGGCCGTGCAGCGAGCTATTAAAGCTGCAGTGGCCTATATTGTAAAAAACAGCCTGGTCACTAGGGCGGTTTAACCACCCTGGCGTTCTATTAAGATCGCCAGGGCGGCTGCGAGAGGGTTTTTTTTAAATAAAAAAAAAACTATTCCATGCAGCCAACTGAAAGTTGGCTGCATGAAAGCCCACTAGAGGGCGCTCCGAAAGCATAACTCTGATCGCCTCCGGCGATCAGAATTAACAAGGAAGGCCGCAATGAGCAGCCTTCCTTGTTTTGCTTGCCTCGTCGCCATAGCGACAAGCTGAGTGACGTCAGCCAAAGTCCTGACGTCAGTCGCCTCCGATCCAGCCCTTAGCGCTGGCTGGAACTGTTTGTTCCGGCTACGCTGGGCTCGGGCGGCTGGGGGGACCCTCTTTCGCCACTGCACGCGGCGGATCGCCGCGCTGCGGCGGCGATCAGGTAGCACACGCGGCTGGCAAACTGCCGGCTGCGTGTGGTGCTTTTTATTTCATTAAAATCGGCCCAGCAGGGCCTGAGCGGCACCCTCCGGCGGTAACGGACGAGCTGAGCTCGTCCATACCGCTAAGGAGGTTAAACCTATGGTCCTTAAAGAGACACTGAAGCGAAAAAAAAAATATGATATAATGAATTGGTTGTGTACAATGAATTGGTTGTGTACTATGAATAATTACTAGAAGATTAGCAGCAAAGAAAATATTCTCATTTTTTTTTTTTTCAGGTATATAGTGTTTTTTCTAACATTGCATCATTCTCTAATATGTGCAGATTACACAACACTCTGCATTCAAAATGATTCTTTCAAAGCAGTCTGTGAACTAATGACCTCTCCTCTGGCAGAGCAAAAGAAAACTGTTCACTTACAGTTGAGATAATAAAAGTCAGAAGACAGCCCTCTCCACGACTTTGAAAGTCGGAGAGATTAATGGCTTTTTTGCATAGAGATAACAACTGGAGTTGATGTATCTGATCTTAATGTTTTATTTCTTAGCTGTGCTACACATACAAACAATAATATCATAATTTTTTTTTCGCTTCAGTGTCTCTTTAAGTGGTTAAGGTGCCCTTTAACGGTACACTTTTTCCATCAGATTACATCTTTCGAAGAGATTTAGAATGATTGAAATTAAACGAAAGGCAATTCTCCATTGTTCTCATTAATGGAATGATTTAATAATGTTTTACATACTGATTCAATCATAAAATATAACTTTTGGATCCATATTTTTTTCCTTTTCCAATCAACCAAAGAATTGTTTACATTGATTAGCACCTGATACGGCGCAGTTTTCTACACAATTCGGTCATACAACTTGCAGCGAAAGATTGAATTTGAATGAAAAATTGTACCATTAATGGGCACCTTTAGCCTCATTCATCTCAGTGACCCTGACTTTTTCTCTGTTTTTATTTTGATTATTTCTCTCACTTGGCTGTTATACCTACCAGTGAGTAAATATGGCTAGAAAAAATATTTTTGTGTGTGTGTGAGGGGATGTTTAGCCAGTAGACCAAGTGGCCTCTATGGTTTCCATGGATGCGTCTTTGATAACCTGTATTGTGTCCTCTGACAGATGAGCAAGTGGAGTCCTACGAGCACCTGGCACTGAGAGTCCTCCGATCCTGGAATGAGATCCCAGGGGTGGGATGTAATCTTGTTCCTGAACACATTGAGAGACGCCCCTTGTACCACAGAGATAGGCCTGGGATTGAGCAGGTAAGGTTCTCTCTGTAGAGTCTGTCCCATGTGC